>NC_086319.1:173034095-173261595 GCF_036172605.1 Pelobates fuscus
ATTAATAATAGTAGACAGTTTATCACACAAACACACTGAGACCTAAAATACATTGGTAGTGGGGGAGCAGGATTCGCTTGGCGACACCGTGTTAAGTACAGGACGGTAGCCCTGTCTGTGTGTAATGTTAGATTGTAACAACTGTAACCTCTGAATAAAATATGAAGAGATCAAGACACAGTTAATCCGACCAGCACTGTTTGACAGGAAGACATATGACATGCAAGACATGTAGACCTGACAGATCTATGGCATGTAGTCATGTGACACACAGATACAGATATGTGATATGCAGTTATGTGACATGTTGCTCTGACAGACATAAGACATGTGAATCCATAGGACATGGAGACCTAAAGATTTTATGTGTGTAGGTAGGTCAAATTTGAGAAGAGTATATAAGAAAGACCTTGATTTAATTCAAGTTGATACGTTTTATCGTCAATTTATTATCACCAAATACGCCTTTTATTGGTTTGGATTGATTTAATTCACACTCTTTAAAGCTTATCGTAAGTCAATAATATTAAATTATAAATAAATAAAAGTATTGTTTTGAATATTGAATCCAATGCCTGTATTTGAAAATATAGGGTTTGGTGATTCAATTCCATAGAAAGAGCACATAGCAACCGTTAAATGGGCCTATCAGATTTTACAGCTAAAAGCAGTAAATAGTTGAAATAAAAAACCTATGGGGGTCGGAGCGCCAACTAATCAGACCTCTATGAGTGAAATTGCTTCTAAGAGCTTTTCCCTCCATGCAAGCTCCTCAGTGAGTTAACTTGGATTTTGTTTTGTTTTTAAATTTCATTTATTTGAACTCTATCCCTATTATTAGGGTGAGGGGGTGAGCAGGGCTTAGGACTTAGGGACAAAATAATTGGGGTGGACATGACATGTCCACCATCACCCCCGCTCCCTCCACCCTCCGTGTATTGTATTAGCATCAGTTGCTAGTTGCTTAAAAAGGTGTAAACTATAAGCCTATGGCAATCATTATTAGGGAGGACTTAAACCTCCATTATGCCACAACCCGCCATGCCGTGCAAGCAGTTAGTAGCCTATCATTTCATATAAAGCTAGCAATTGGGCAGCTGTTACTTCCCAGTTGATAATACAATACAGATGGGACCTGGAAGGGGAAAATATTTGTGCCTTATAACTAAAAAATAACTCTCACAAACCTTAACAAATTTCTAGTAGGAATTGCAGTTTTACATAATGTTGTAGGAGCTTTACTACATTGTATAAAATGCCTCATAATTTATTTCCTGAGCATAAGCTCCCACATGTATGTTAAGAAGTACCTGCACTGCTATCTTCCGTTTACTCTTTTCGTTTTGGTCGTATTTGCTATTCTCCACCTATTGGTTTTCACAAAGTATCCAAAAAGTAATCACTGGTAAGTTTTCATTGTAGGAACAAGGACATTCAAAATTAAATACTTGCTGGAAACAAATATCTTAAGTATGTTAGTTTATAGTACACAGAGGGCAACCACAATAAATGATTCACATAACAACCGAATCAAAGATTTCTGTGTCTTGTTTATTTTTCATGTAGAATTATTAAAAATCTTTATTGAACCTGTATTGAATTATTGTACTAACTCCATTTTAATCTCACATAACCTCACATTATGACAGACCCTCCATTTTGTCCACATTACATGACAGAATTTCCTAACAGCATTTAGTATAATGAATAGAGACTGTATTTTCTATAAAGACATGACTAACCCCGGAATTGCTGAATCTCCTGTAATTTGCAACATAGTATAATCTGAAGGCCATGAGAACGCCGGCCTAATGAAATGTTCTATTCATAAAAGAACCTTGCACCTGACCACGAGACTGACATCACTAACTACGCAAAATGACGCCCAAGCCCCCCTTTCCACCGAGTAAGCCTCGTGCTGGGAAAGATGACGCCTGAGCCATCCGTCCACACCCGTGTCCAGAACAATACCACCTCTCGGTGGGAGGACACCTAGCTAACCACTTAGTTTTTGAGCCAATTAATCATATTGATGGGTGGACATTGACACAGCCACTTAACAATTAATCAAATTAATGATGTTTATTTACTGATATCTTGATAATCAATGATGATGCAAATTCACCCTTATAAGGGCCTGCGAGCCCGCCTTTTCTTCAGATGCTAATAAATTTCCTAGAAGTTATTTTAACCTGAACTCCGTGTGTCAGTCTGAATTACTTCTGCGTATACGCAATTTAATCATCTCAGATTTGGACAGGAACAGATAGACATTTAAACATATTTGTTTATTTCTAAATTAATCTACATCATTTTCATCTTTGCTATTGTCTATTAAATGACATTCCTCAGCGATTAATCATATTTCACGTATAAGAATGTTATCGGTTGCATAGATATGTTAAACCATGCATGCCTAAACTTTGTCATTGTTTATTCTTGGCTCTATAGCTTATTCTATGACTATATAGCCATTAAAAAAAAAAAAAAATTAATGCTCAGTCCCTTCCTTTATGCCAGTATCAGTGAACCTGTTTTTGGTCACCTGGAACTCATCTGTGGCAGTTGTAGCACATTCTTGCAAGCGCTGCTACCCAAGCAGTTCTGGAGGTGGCTAACACAATAACTGAAATTACTTGAACCAGAATCAGGGAGTTTTACAATCCTAAATTACAAAACTAAGGCATAGCAGACTCGTGTTTGAGCCTATGGTTAGAGTAGGCATGGACCGTGTTTTGGAGGATCAGAAGCTGGTCTGAAGATGGACTAGAAGCAGGATCATATGAATTCATGAGTTCAGACACAAGGGGAGAAGAATAACTGAATATCATCAGGTGCTCACCATGTTTTTTTCTTTTCAGATTTTTTCTTTTTTTTATAATTTGCAAACAACACAAGGATTAAACAGGCTACACGTTATTTACACCTTGACATGTGTTAATCCGAGCATTTTCATAGTCAGAGGCTGATGCATTACATATTTTGACACAGTAAAACAAATCAGGGTGGGGCGGGGGGGGTCAGTGAAGAGTTGGAAGGGATGACCCACGGGGGCTGCTTGACTCGACTAATAGGTGGCCCATGAATTTTACACCGCAATGAATTTGGATGTCGGCTATGATATCATGCAAGACAATTCTTCAGTTACTCATATTTTGTAAGGAGCTCAACAGTAACTCCATAGGTGGTGTGATAGTGGTTTTCCAATGTCTTGCTAGGTTATTCTTAGCTGTTACTAATTTATGCAAACTAAGACATTTAGCAGCCTTCATGACATGTGGGGGAATCATGTCTAAAAGAAAAACGTGATAATAAATACACTGTTAAACAAAGATCTGCATACGCCAAGCATGAAATAAGACTTGATTTTCCCACAGAAATCTCACATTTACAGTGCTGTTACTACTGTAAGGGATTCTGGGTGGGCATATTCAAATGAGTTCAACAAAGAACCACCTTTTTGCAGCACGTATACCAATTTATAGATGGATTTCTTGGAGTACCGCATTTTTCCGTGTATAAGACGCCCCCTATTTTTGGAACTCCAAATTAAAGGGACAATATAGTCACCAAACAATTTTAGCTTACGGAAGGAGTTTTGGTGTATAGATCATGCCCCTGCAGTCTCACTGCTTAATTATCTAATACGTAGGAGATACATCACTTTGTTTATGCACCCTAGTCACACCTCCCTATTTGTGACTTATGCAGCCTTTCTAAACACTTCCTGTAAAGAGTCATCTAATGTTTACACTTCCTTTATTGCAAATTCTGTTTAATGTATAATTTCTTGGTAAAGTGGTATAATTTATTATATCCTGCTCTGTTAATAGGTTGCTAGACCCTGCAGCAGCCTCCTGTATGTGATTGATGTTCAATTTACAGAGCAGGAGATAACAACTTTTAAAGTAAGTAACATTTGAGTGAAAATAAAACCATTTTGTTTTCATGCAGGTTGTGTCAGTCACGGCTAGGGGAGGTGTGGATAGGGTTGCATAAACATAAACAAAAGTGATTTAACTCCTAAATGGTAGAGAACTAAGCAGTGAAACTTCAGAGGCATGATCTATACACCAAATCTGCTTTATTAAACTAGAGTTATTTTTCTGACTATAGTGTCCCTTTAAGAAATACATATTTTCAACATCTATAGCACTGAAGTCTCCACCGATCCCATCCGGACACTGGATCCCTGGACCACTGTCCTGCTGTTAGCGGCATTGATGCTCTCTGCTCACAGCACCCTACGGGGGATGTCCGGGCAAGGCCTCACCCGGCGGTGTCTATCTGTAGTCTGGAGCCATAAGGTCTTGGTGTGGTCCACAATAATGCGGGAAAACATGCGGTTGCGCAAGATCTCCCAGAGCCACGCACACAATCGATCAAATTCACGGAGGAGCGTTTCCTCTGCTTCAACTATGTCAGCAGGTTGCAGAGGTGTACAACACAGCCTATGCATGCAGGAACCTGGAAGTAGTGAAGCCAACAGTCAGCTGAGTGTTTTGAAAGTATTTGGCTTAATAATTAGATTTTTAAAGGAGCTCCAGCCACATGCGACTAGCTTGGTTGGCTGTCAGGCCCCGTGCACAAGTGTTTTGTTTTTTTAACCCCTGCAGTGACTTTCCATGTATAAGATGACCCCCAATTTTAGACTAAAAAAAGTAGAAAAAATCAGTCTTATACACGGAAAAAAACGGTATATGTCTGCTATATACAACAGCTTTTAAGCACAACCCAGGAAGAGGTGCAATGCCAAATAGCCACTCATGGACAGCTGTTTCATTGTTAATGCCATTCATCAGCATGAGATTGGGTACTGACTTGCTATAGAGGCTTGGCGTTACTTGTGGTGCACAAACAAATAGAGTTATGGTGGGAAAAACTTGAGCTAGTCGTGGGGAATTGTGTCCTGTGATCAGCTAGTGTATTCTTCTACAGTATGTTTGGAGTACTTTACAACACCAAAAGTGTATGAGTGGCTCCCTAGAGATACTTTGCATCTCCAGCAATTGGGGACAAGTTTGAATAGATCAGAGTCACCCTAGCTAGGATTAGGTACCATTGGAATAGAAGCTTACGGTTTGTCTCCCAATGTAACATCTGGACACTCCCCTGAGGTTGGTGATGGCTTTCTACCATTGAGCATGAGAGAAAGTAGCATTGAGTTCAGCCTCCCATTGGTTGTCATATGTGGGTTTTTCCTGCATACCCGCTTTTATAAATCGAGTGATGACATGCAGAGAGTGGTCGGAAACAAGGATGTGGGCTGAAACATAGTCTCTGAAAAGACATTAGAGAGGATGGAGATGAAGATCACATTTTATTGTTTTGGAGGATATGCTTTATATGTAATATGAAAAGGTTTCTTCTGTGGAAATTAGACATGTTTAAAGCAGGGTTGGTATTGCTATGGGGTCTTTATTGATAAAAAGTGGAAGTACTCTATTGATTAGAGTTAGAATTAATAATATTTTTATTAGTGATATTGCAGAAGGTCTTGATGGTAAGGTATGTCTTTTTGTTGATGATACAAAAATATGTAACAGGGTTGATGTTCCAGGAGGGATAAGCCAAATGGCAAATGATTTAGTTAAACTAGAAAAAATGTCAGAGCTGTGGCAACTGTCATTTAATGTGGATAAGTGCAAGATAATGCATCTTGGATGTAAAACCCCAAGGGCAGAGTATAGAATATGTGATAGAGTCCTAACCTCAACATGTGAGTAAAGGGATTTAGGGGTGATTATTTCTGAGGACTTAAAGGTAGGCAGACAATGTAATAGAGCAGCAGGAAATGCTAGCAGAATGCTTGGTTGTATAGGGAGAGGTATTAGCAGTAGTGATGTCGCGAACATAACATTTTCGGTTCGCGAACGGCAAACGCGAATTTCCGCAAATGTTCGCGAACGGGCGAACCGCCATAGACTTCAATAGGCAGGCGAATTTTAAAACCCACAGGGACTCTTTCTGGCCACAATAGTGATGGAAAAGTTGTTTCAAGGGGACTAACACCTGGACTGTGGCATGCCGGAGGGGGATCCATGGCAAAACTCCCATGGAAAATTACATAGTTGATGCAGAGTCTGGTTTTAATCCATAAAGGGCAAAAATCACCTAACATTCCTAAATTGTTTGGAATAACGTGCTTTAAAACATCAGGTATGATGTTGTATCGATCAGGTAGTGTAAGGGTTACGCCCGCTTCACAGTGACAGACCAAACTCCCCGTTTAACGCACCGCAAACAACCGCAAACAGTCCATTTGCACAACCGCAAACTCCCCATTTGCACAAGGTTGGATACCAAGCTAGCCATGTCCCGTTCCTTGTCCTCACTGATGTCATTGAAGGTCTCTTCCTCCACCCAGCCAAGTACAACACCAAGGGTCCCCGAAAGGTGACAACAAGCCCCCTGTATTTTTTTTTTTAAATGTACACTACTGTTACACCAGATATGAGTTGCACTGGTGTGACACTGTGCCCTGGCAGGCCCTGAAACGCACACGTGTGAAGGAAACTGACTGCTATTATTTCACAGTCAAATTTCTAGTTTTTTTTTTTTAATGTACACTACTGTTACACCAGTGATTGGCCCACGTCATGCCTACGCCCCCAAAACGTTCGTGTGTGGGGGTGCTGGAATGACGTGGGCCAATGGGAGCCTTGTAGCGGAGCGGCAGGGGTTAATCCAAGGGATCTCTGCTGGTACTCAGGATTCATCATACAGAAGGCAGGACACACAGCATAATTCCCATTCCCAAGGACCACACGACACATAGCCTGGCAGTCAACTGACAATTTTTATTCACGGCTCCAGGAGTTAACTGTCAACTGTCAACTGGCAACTTTTAAATGTTCTGCAATGCAGTAATAGCAAGACATACACAATGGAAAACCATCCCAGTACATATTGGAGACACAAAATATAAAACCAAACCTCTGAATACTCAGGGGACATGGCACTTAGTGGCGATGTCCCGCCACATATCTCCCCCTTGTCCACTCCCGGCAGCCCCAGACTGACTCGCACGGGTCAGCTGGCTGCTGCCCGGAGTGGACACAGTCTTTTAGTGCCATGTCCCTCTCCATGTCTTCCTCCATTAATTCTATTATATAACTTACTGACCCCCTCTCCAATAGTCCTTGTATTACACACAGTATCCCTGTATTACACACTGTATCCTTGTATTACACACTGTATCCCTGTATTACACTCAGTATCTCTGTATTACACACAGTATCTCTATATTACACACAGTATCCCTGTATTACACTCAGTATCTCTGTATTACACACTGTATCCCTGTATTACACACTGTATCCATATATTACACACTGTATCCCTGCATTACACTCAGTATCTCTATATTACACACAGTATCCCTGTATTACACACAGTATCCCTGTATTACACACAGTATCTCTGTATTAGACACAGTATCTCTATATTACACACAGTATCCCTGTATTACACTCAGTATCTCTATATTACACACAGTATCCCCGTATTACACTGAGCATCTCTGTATTACACACTGTATCCCTGTATTACACACTGTATCCCTGTATTACACTCAGTATCCCTGTATTACACTCAGTATCTCTATATTACACACAGTATCCCTGTATTACACTCAGTATCTCTGTATTACACACAGTATCTCTATATTACACACAGTATCCCTGTATTACACTCAGTATCCCTGTATTACACTCAGTATCTCTGTATTACACTCAGTATCTCTGTATTACACACAGTATCTCTATATAACACTCAGGTTACTGGCTATGGGGGGATAATGTATAATAAACACAGGTCACTGGCTATGGGGGATAATGTATAATAAACACAGGTTACTGGCTATGGAGGATAATGTATAATAAACAAAAAAAAATAATAATACAAAAAAAAATAAAAAATGAATGCAGCTTCAGAATTAATCTAAATTGTATGCTGTCTAGGAGGTAGGAGGGTCTGCTGCTGATTTGCTGGAATGTGTCTGCTGACTGTGAGGTACAGGGTCAAAGTTTACTCAATGATGACGAATAGGGGGCGGACGGAACATCGCATATGTTCGCCGTCCGCGAACAAGCTATTTTCGCCAGGAACTATTCGCCAGCGAACCGTTCGGGACATCACTAATTAGCAGTAGAAAGAGGGAAGTGCTCATGCCATTGTATAGAACACTGGGTAGACCTCACTTGGAGTACTGTATGCAGTACTGGAGACCGTAACTCCAGAAGGATATTGATAGTTTAGAGAGAAAGAGTTCAGAGAAGGGCTACTAAACTGGTTCATGGATTACAGGATAAAGCTTACAAGGAAAGGTTAGAGGATCTTAACATGTATAGTTTGGAGGAAAGATGAGACGGGGGATATGAGAGAAACATTTAAATACATAAATGGAATCAACACAGTAAAGGAGGAGACTATGTTTAAAAAAAGAAAAACTACCACAACAAGAGGATATAGTCTTAAATTAGAGGGGCAAAGCATGCATTTAAGCATACCTGGGATAGGCAAAAGGCTATCCTAGCTATAAGATAAGGCCAGGGACCTAATGATAGTATTTAGAAAATTGGGCAGACTAGATGTGCTGAATGGTTCTTATCTGCCGTCACATTCTATGTTTCTACGATTTCTGTTGTACCCAGCAGTGGATCGAAAGATTGGGGGAGAGTTGCTGGAGGGAGGACATTGAGGCAAAAAAATCATTTTGCTGATTCCGATTGTAGCTTACTACTCCACATTCTCCAGATTATCAGCGCATGAATTGTGGTTTTCAGGGCTTCTTGTGTAGGTTGGTGCAAATTAAGGTCTATCCATAACAATTAGTCAGTGGTATAAGGAAATAAATAAGCATTTTTTAGTCCACAGTAAGGGTGGCTGCTCAGTACAGTTGCAAGAAACCATACATTGCTCTAGAATAGATGCGTAATATTAAGACTTGATGTCTTGACTGTCACTCCCAGTCCTCCATAATCAAGTGAAAGGCAGAGTGCGCTAGTCATGGAGGGCATTTCTTCCTGATGTAAGAATGTATGTTTTATTGATATTTGTATAATAAATTTGTGATCAAAGGGATCTGCATAGTGAGGAAGATGTAGAGTATGAGTGCTAAAATTGACATTTTTAAAGTATGTATTCACCCCAATCATGAACTGTCGAGCTGGAACCATCTGTTCAATTGGGCTTTGATATTGGACAATAATCAAGATAATTTTCTCTTATTATGGTAGCCCCTTTAGCTGCAAGTTTTACTCCCAGGTATGAAATAGATGTTGTTCTCCACTCAAATGTATATGCCTCGTGCAATTTACTCCCCATAGCTGATGTTGGATGCATAGGAAAAGCTTGAGTCTTGCAAACATTGTTCTTATAGAAGGAAGCACATCCGTACTGTTGGAGAAGTCCATCAAGCCAGGAATCAAGGACACTGGGGATGTCAAAAACAATAAAATAAATGTATGCAAATAGAGATATTTGTGGGTGTGATGAAACGCCGCCACTGTGTGCCATGCCTACATATTGGCTCTGTAAAAGGATGTGAAAAGACTCTGTTTGTGTGATTTCCATGATTTATTTTTGCCATGCCTACATATTGGCCCTGTAAAAGCATTTGTGATTTCCATGTTGTTGTTTTTTTAAGGTTCCTATATGTGTGGTGTCACAGATCGCACCATGACATTCAGACGTGGTCGCCCCAGAAGTGCCCAACATCTCTGCCTTAGTCCTGCTGTCTTGCCTCTGGACCACACTTCAGTTCTTGTTTCTGCCTAATGTCTATTCTCACCTTGTCTCCAGTACTAGGGGCTGGACTTTACCTGTGGTTGCACCTGTTAATCTCAGCCCACCTGAAGCTGAACCTGAACCAATTAGCCAGGTATAAGACACTGCTTCTCTCTGAGGGCAGGGTCAGTTAATTGACTCTGGTTCTGCTGTTTGGTGCCTGTTGTTTCATGTCTTGATCCAGTGTTCTTCAGACTGATTCCGGCTTTCGACCTTGGCTTGTTTATTCGATTTCTCTGACTTCTGGCTTACCCTGACTTCAGCTTCCACAGCTACTCTTCTGCTTGTCCTTGCCTGTACTGCAACTTGGAGTATATCCCTGCACAGGCCCTGTGCACAGATTCATAGCTCAGGTAGCTTCTGATCTAGTTACCGTGGGCTGTGTTTATCTGCAAGGGTGAGCATATATCTCTGCCTACTTGACTCCCAACTAAGGTAAGCCATGACATAATGAACTGACCATGGAGTCTGCAGAGATATATAAGCTGCTCACCTCCCTTGCTCAGCAAGTGACCAACCTGTTCCAGACTGTTCAGGAGGTGCAGAGGATGTAATGCAATGTAAAGGAACAGCAAGTTCAGCCCTGGAACCTGCATATCCAGAACCCTTTGTGATTATGCCTGACAGATTCGACAGTTCCCGTTCCTCATTCACAACCTTCAGGATGGATTGTGAGCTCCTGTTTGCCATTAAGCCCAGGACCTATTACAGCGACTTTGTCAAGGTCTGTTCCCGCTGTTAATCTGCTTTCTGGACGGGTGAAGACATGGGCATACCAGAAGCTGCAGGAGAAAAGTGCTATCTTGGACAACTGGGAGTCCTTTATAACCGCTATGGTCTCTCAGTGCCTTACCTCTAAGAAAGCTACTCCCAAGCCTGCGCCAGGTTCCCACATATCTCGGGTACCCAGAGAAAAAGATGACACCACTCCCTGTTCTATCCTCGCCTTGTCTCCAGCACTGAGGGCTGGACTTTACCCGTGGTTGCACCTGTCAATCTCAGCCCACCTGAAGCTGATGCCCAATTAGCCAGATATAAGACACTGCCTCTCCGTGAGGGCAGTGTCAGTTCATTGCCTCTGGTTCTGCGGTTTGGTTCCTGTTGTTTCGTGTCTTGATCCAGTGTTCTTCAGACTGATTCCGGCTTTCGACCTTGGCTTGTTTCTTCAATTTCTCTGACCTCTGGCATCCCCTGACTTCGGCTTTCCATGACTACTCTTCTGCTTGTCCTTGCCTGTACTGCGACTTGGAGTATTTCCCTGGAGTATATCCCTGCACAGCCCCCGTGCACAGACTCACAGGCCAGGTGGCGTCTTGCCTGGTCACCTTGGTCTGTTTTTATTTGCAAGGGTGAGTGTATATCTCTGCATACCGGACGTCACCTCAGGTAAGACCCTGACATGTGGGATGTATATTTAATACTTTATGTTTTATGATCTGTAACTCTAGTGCCTGGGGGATAATTGGGTTAAGCAAATGTCTCTTTTGGATATGGATATTTGGATATTGAATCAAGGGTTTCCTGTTTCTGGAAGGCTTGATCATTACCATATCAAAAGACTTCTATCTGAGAGGCAAGCAAGACATATGGTAGATGTTAGCTCAGACTTCCAGGACACTTCTGTGTGATTTCCCACATCCTACATAATAGCTCTGCTGGAGTCCAAGCTTCAAAGAGGAACTGGGGTTGTAAGCTATTACATTCCATGTAATCAATTAACCTCTTTTGAAATACTGAAATGTGTTTGTGAAGTGTTGGGAACTATTGTAGATCTTTCTGTACCTGAGAGATAATTAAATTAAATAGGCTTTCTCAGGCACAGAGGATCATGGGGGGGATTGCCCTGTAACTTTGTTTTGGAAACCCCTAGCTTTTGCATAAAAAAAGCCATGTGTAGCCCTGAATAAATGAGTTCACTCACAGCATTCAGTCTCGTCTAATGTCTGTGCGGGAAAGCTATTCTTGCGCTATACTCTCTGGATGAGAGCTCTAATTACTGGGAGCTGTATCCATGGCTTGGGTCGAGGCTGGGAAGAGGTGGCGAAACCCCAGCCAAGCTGCGGCATCTAGGGGCTGGAAGTGCTTATTGTGTCCCGGCGAAGTGCTTTTGGTACTGGGTGATAACTAGGAAGCGTGATTGGGGGAGGTACTGAGTTGGGGTTGTATATAGGCAAACTATAGCTTTGAGGAAGGATGGTGGTAACTCAAATATACATAAGGTGTAGGCCATGTATTTCCATTGTAGCCTATCAAAGGTCATTTTGGCATCCAGTGCAAGGAGAATACTGAGCAGCTTCTTCCTCCTAATTAATTCAAGGATATTGAGTGTGCCCAATAGTGTTATCTGAGATGTGTCAATTTGGAGACTAGTGACATCAGTAGGGGATGTAGAATATTGGCAAGAACTTTCACATATAACTTAAAGTCTGCATTAAGTAAGCATATGGGTCGAACGTTTGCACACAAGGTTGGTGGTTTGCCAGACTTAGGGAGGGAATGATATTGGCTGCTTGCATTTCTGAAGGGATGACACCTGTCTCTTTGAAATCATTAAATAATGAGGTGCAGTGCCAATATATCCCTAAATGTTTTATAATACACGTTGGGTTGGGGGCTTTGTGGTTTGATAGTGATATAATTGTAGCCCTGATTTCTTCATCTAAAATAGAAACTTGTTAGAGTGGGTGGATGGTTTGACTAGAATAACACTCACATTTTTGCTGTTGCAGCCAACTGGAGACTATCCAAATAAACCAGACCAATAAGTCTGTATTTTTCCAACACCATCTTGCTATCTAGATATTTCAGTGTTTTTCTCCCACCTTCCAGATTTAAAGAATGGCAGATGTGACCCACTAAGGGTGGTCAGGTTCTGGATGGCTGCCTCTTTTGAAGGAAACAACTCTGCAAGTGCACTTATTATTTAGGATTCTTGGAAAAGGAACAGCAGAATCCTGTAAACAGTGAGACAGATGCCATGCTCAGCGGACACTGCAGCTGATATTATCTTCACCCGCACATCACACAGAAGGATAAATCCACAGATTATCCTGGCCACTCAAAGCAACAGCTGTACAGCTGACAGAGCTTATCGACGCAGCCCGATTAGATGTGTGAGCAGATCTGTCCTCGAGAGAGGCCGATCCTGAAACTTGGCAAGAAAACTCGTGGAAAACATGGACATATCCCATGGACAGCAAGAGTGGCAGCTGGCCTGAAGAATAATTTAGATTAAATAAAATTACATCAATATATCTGTACAATATATATATTATTAATGATCATGTTTACAAAATAAGTATTAAAGCTGTGGTGATGTCATCCACAGAACCAGAACACATATTACCCCATGCACTTGACTAAACATTAAAATCTACACTACCCTAACACTAAACACAAATGTTTGCAGTGTTCCAATACTAAACATTAACTCCTCCCCTCCTGTACTAACCCTAACATAAGAACATCATGTAATATAAAAGATTCATAACAGCAACGAATGTATCAGAGGAAAATAATCCTCTCAACTTTCAGTTTCGTGATTTATTGTGCGGTTTTCAGAACCCTGATATGGTATTATTTTCCCCTTATGCACAGTCTGAGAAGTCATGGTGCACATATATACTAGGAGAGAAGTGACATGAAGGTGTATATACAGTGATAGAGGACAGATCATGGTTTATCATATATACTACGTAAAAAGGGACATTGCGGTGTGTGTACAGTGAGAGAGATCATAGTGTATTTGATGCAAGAGAGAAGAGATTGTGAACTGTTTACAGAGTAGAGATGATGATGCAGATATAGCGAGAGAAGCAAGGTCACGGTGTATATACAATGAAAGAGAAGAGATCATAGAGGAGAAGACTATTCCGGGAGTAGGAGAGGAAAGGTAGAGGAGTATGTACTGCGAACACTGGACAGAACACTGGAGATGTTGTTTACTACCTAACCAATGTAGACAGACCCTATAGCATAAATATAAACACAGGTATCCCCTAACCTTACATACCAGAACTCTATGGGCAGCATTAAAAATGTTCTAATATATGGTGAGGCTGTATTCTTACAGCTGTAGTACCATTATGGATGCTCTAGTTTGAAAGTATTTAAAACGACACAGTATACAGTGCAAGAGAAAGAAATGGATTGGCCATAGCAAAGTGTATTACATTTTTATTTTCCAGCAGTAAAATATAAAAACACTTTTAAAATATGATCTATGTTGTGTTCAACTATATTAAAACTATAATATATAAAAATAGAACTCATAAATGTTTACTTCCGTCTCCCGATCTGTGCATTGCATCATGTCTAGTTGGCAAGACAGACTGTAATGTAAATTGCAATAAACATAACTGGTAACAACATAGGTGGACCAACTTCATAGCATTTTATCCTAAGATTTCTTTACTTCAAAACCAATGGTCAAGCTGACCAGAAGTGATTTAAAGGTCAAGATGAAGAACAGGAACTAACAGTTGTTATCTTGTTTTTTTTTGTTTTTGTTTTTTGTTACCTAAAATATAGTGGTATACAAAATTGAGTGTATTTTATATGAGTAGTTTAGACATTTAAGTTTTTTAAATGTCATCTTAATATACTGTCACTGTATACTACGTTTCATTAACCAAATTACTTAGCAAACCTGGTCAGGAAGACCAACACGTTCTCAAAATGTGAATATGTCCAAGTTTGGCATAAAATTCAGCACAATTCACTGTTTAGTAAGTACACCGCGTACAGGATGTGTGTCTCATATACGGCAAGGGAAAGGAGCTATTCCAAATTAAAAACAGACATATACTCTATGTTATAATATGTTTATCTCTGTACACCATTTACTCTCTATCATTGAGGTTAGTCGAAAATCATTCTTTAACTGCCGTATATACATCAAGTATATACGTAGGAAATTGTCACTGCTAACTGTGTAATTACTTGGCATTAAATTATAATAAAAATATAAAATTATTCTGAATTTGAGCTCTAAATGACTGATAAGGTTTCATACCGCTGATGTATGTATTTCCCCTTTTTATATTACAAATCCCTAACCCAATGTGATGGACACATTAATCTAACACGAAGTAATAATAATGGGCAAAAAACAATAACTGTGAATAAGTAGTTAAGCATTTAGGAGTATTCCAGTACAAGACAGTTCTAAGGAATCAGAAAAGCTTTTTGAATGTATAACAGAGGTCCACAAGATTCCTTACTGGCTCAGATGTGCTGTACTGTACTTTATTTCCATGCCTGTATATGTTTATGTATGAATCATATTTAATAAAATAGCTACATATCTGAAGCAAATACTGTGATGTTTTATACTGCAAGAAAGAATAACCAGTCATGTAGCTGTTAGAATTGTTATAAAGGAATATCACGGTGCTATAGATATAGATTATACTATTATAAAAAATACAATATTTTTTGTCAAGAATGTTGGGGTGTCAAACTGATTTGCAAGAAATGGAAAATAATGGATTTGGGTACCAAAAAAAAAAAAAAAAAAAATCAATCAATAAAAAAAGCTTGTACTATGAATTTCATTTGACTTGCTCTTACTGAAGGAAATCACCCATATTTTTTTTTTTTGCAAGACTGCTAAGTAAGCAAACAGAGCAGTGTAGCATGAGTGATAGGGTGGTACAATACTGTGTGTATATATAGGCTTCAGAAAGAAAGAAGTAATGATGCATCATTATAATTTACTTAAATGACCACACTTAACAGTACAGTGTCCTATTCTGGGACCTTATCTCTGCAAGACCATTAATAAATTAGGGAAAATTCAAAGAAGGATGGCCAAAATGGTATAAGGTCTGCATGGCAATCCGTATTTATAAAGCCTGAAAGTGATTAGCACTTACAGCCTGAAAACAGAGAAGGGAGATGGGTTTCATGATAATATCGTACTAGTATAAAGGATTTAACTAAGTACAAGAGGGTAGTATTTTCCATTAACGGTGATCATTCGATCAACAGGTCATTTCTGGAGTAAAGGGAGAGCATAAAAAGGTAATATTAAGAAATTGAAACAAATGGAACAGTCCTGAAGCACAGACCATATGTAATACTGTGCTCAATAAATAGTAAATGCCCTGAATAAGAAATTAAATTATATAAAAGGCTATATAAGCCAGTTATTTATAAACTATTATCCAAACGTATGTTTTACATATTGCAGGGGTTAGACCATGATTATAAATTCTGCGTGTCAGATGTTTTATTGCTTGCAGACAGAAAGGAGAAGTTCTTCAAAGGACAGTAGTGGTCACCTTTGTCCAGTGCTCTGTTGCAGTAGAAATTATTTCAGTACCTGGGATGGAAGACGCACATATGTAAAGTATTCTACTTTGTACTCACACACTGAAGTGGTATAGGAAGCATCGCCAGCCACTGGGTCTTTCCAGGAAGTTGTAGATATCGCCCTGCATACTGGTGCGGGTCAGGTAGTGGCGATAGAAGCACTTGGGTGAGTTGTCTGCGTGCACTTCCCTTGTACCCCCTGCCTGGCTGCCTACCTGTAGAGTGGGGTCCCCAGCAGAGCAGGGGGTCCCGGAGCCATTGTTGAGGGGGGGGTCTGTACTGAGGGCCACAGATGAGTAGTGCATGGGGTCCAGTGCAGGGGGGGCTGAGTAGAAGCTGTAGAGGGGGAGCCCCCTGCACTCCCCCGAGCTGCACGACATGATGCAGACTGCCACTGATCAATATTTCACATCCTTAGAGCTGGTGTTAGATTGCAAGCTCCCGCGGGACCTGATCCCTCTTATCAGTGTGCTGCTCAGAGTCACAGCAGACGGGATCACAGCTGTGTCACCCACTGTCACTTGCTGTCACCCACTGTCACTCATAGCTCTGAAACAAGAAGAACAGTGCAAGGTCACTGAATGTGCCATAACACATCACATACTCAAGCAAACACTATATACATACATATGTATGTATATACATACCACACACACACACACACGTATTTACACACACACACACATAGATATACAAATACAACATAATGGAGACAGGATTATATATTATTTTGGCTCTGTAGTAAAACACATACTTGCACACAAGGGCTGAAAATTTACACTGGAAAGCTAACTTATGCTGAGGGTAAAACAAATCTAGGAGAGCTAGAATTTTCATTAGACTAATAATTTGTCCCTCCAGAATATTATTTTTTTCTGGCTGGCTATTTTTATAGTCACATATCTCCCTGTAACATTAAATATAACAAAACTCCTTCAATGCTGTACATGTAGGAATATGTGTATATATGAATATGTGGAAGAATATATAACTATATATACTTACCCATCTCAATTTTACCATGAAGCAGTGATGGTAAATAGTGATAATGCATATGTTCATGAGCTACTTGTTGGCTGAGCATCATGGGAAATGTAGTTCATAAATAGCTGCAGTACCACTGTTAGCAATCAATGACATAAAACATCATTACATAGCAATAATGTATATGATTAACAAACTGACAGGGATACATCACATCTAAACTTAAATATGCTCAAAAAACTGCATTAGTTTTAAATCTTCTCTGGAGAGAATCACGCAACTATTTTTCTGCACAGCATTTCAAAGTAGAGTCTCGTTCACGTATATCCTTGCACAGTGTCTACCAATATCCAGCCCCATACCTGCAGGAATGTCTTCTCCTTTTGTTGACAGAGACTTGAAGCTTCAACCGGAGAACCTTCCCTTTTAGTGACCTGTTCTGTAATTTCTTGACAACCCCTTTCTTGTATTAAAAACCATTTCTTTTTTCAACTCTCCCTGGGTCCCTCCATCACTTGCCTGTGTAGTCTAGGCTCAGCATCTCCTTGTTCATTGAACTAACTCTGCTCTCATTCTGTCCCCTCCCCCTAGCTCAGACACTGTACCTCCCCATTCATCCTGCAGGGACAACGGGAGATGATTTTTTACCATACTGCCACTGCACTACCTGAGGACACAACAGTCACAAACTGCAGCAACCATTAAATCTAGATGGCAAGTTACAAGAGGCACCATATATTGTCAGAACATTCCAACTACACATTATTAACATCCATGCAGATCAAACAGACCCCACAGTTTTTATTAACGAGACACTGAAGCTGTGATCTGCTACGGACCGGATGCTGTGGGCTAAGAAGTACTGAAACAATTGTTCAAATAATTAAAAAATAAAATAAAGTATTTACAAAGTTATCATGCTGAATCTAAAATCTATCGCACAATATTTGTTTTTTATTTGTGATATGCAGTCATGTTTTGTGAAACTAACAGTATTGGGGCTTTGGGTCCCTATACTGTTTTCTTGAGAAGTCTTAATAAAATAAAATAAATAATAATAAAAAATAATAATAATGCAAGGGTGTATTTCACAGCGCACTGCAGACATGCAGTGCTGGGTGGCTATCAATTCAGGGTAGATCATAACTACTTTGAGTAATTTAAAATCATCTTTGCATTCAACATAGTAAATAATTATTTATAAACCATTTCAAAAGTGAATTATGTCCACCAATTTAATTATTTTGGTATGCATTTGTACATTCCTTCTCTGCAATGAGCACTCTGGACAAGTTATTTCTAAAATTCTGTCCCAGGAGCTGCTGGTCTTCTCATTCAGAGAGATTTCTCCAACATTGTGATGCTTTATTACACGCAGGACTAGTCTTACATGCATGTGCAAATTTCTACTGTTAATGGAAACCAAGTGCTCCTCCTAAATTGACCCTGTGCTATATGGCTAACTATTAAGCTGTATCCACTTAGGGTGTGAGCTGCGGTATTTGGCTTTAAGAGTGATAGTGGTAGATTACTTCAAATATGTGTATTCTACAAACTGCCAAATAAAACAGTACAGAACTTGAAGTATCATTCATCATTGCAATTAGCTGCATGATCATTCAGATATTTGATCCTTGAGTCTGCCACTGCCACTATGCAGCACCCTTTTGTATTACCTGGCCCACAGTGAATCACCGCTGCTGTACATTAATAACGGCAGCACATCAACATCACTGGAACTACAGAGTCTTCTTTTGTGATTTGTCAAATATAGTGTGGCGAATTCATTGTAGCAATCAAGTATTTTAGACTTGTATTACACTTTATATGTAAGCCAGTGGTGTACGCTGTGCTGCTCCCATTCGGCCACTGTGAGTAGCGTGGCCGAGCGATCTGACATGAAGTGTTCACTTCCTGTCAGATGGGTATCGCGTCAGTGAGCATGTACGGGGGTGGAAGAGGGAGAGACACATGGAGGGGCTGGGGGGAGGGAACGAGACACACAGATGGGTTTTGAGGAGATGAAATGAGGCACATGGAGGGGCTTTGGGGGAGAGGAAATGAGACACATGAAGGGGCTTTTGGGGGAGGAAATTAGACACATGGAGGGACTTTGGCGGGTGTAAGGGCACCCCGGGCATAAAATGGGTTAAAAGCCGTTTAGGAGATATTCGCTTTTCCAGATACAAAGGCAGCTACCAAATACACCAATCCGCCGAACAGGATATCCATACGAATGCTGCAAACCATACGAATGTTCCAAACCATACAAACGCTCCAAACAGGCGAACAGGAAAATCCATACGAAAGGTTTACACTCCCAAACAGCCAAATAGTAAAACCATACGAATAACCCTCCAAGTACGAGACGAGGCTCTGTATTGAGGGTCAGCAGGTGATCTGGTTTAATGGGGCTAACTGCCCGGTATTTATGCAGGTCTCTCACTAGGTGGACACTCCCATAGGGGACCTGGTGGGAAACCAGGACACAAATTGAACATTGACCAATAAGAACAGTTTAGCAGTAAACACTCCCCTTTGACAATAGGGACCCTCCTCTCTATCCTGGAGATAATTGGGAAGTAACTCAATTATCTCTGAGGATAGAGCACAACCTCCATTTTATACATGTTACTAAAGACATAAAAATACATAATACTAAAACTACCGAATAAACTATGCATGTTCAACATAGCTTAGATCTGAGCGCACATTATTACCGAATGGCGCTCAGATCACATACATACAGTTCAATCGCCATGGAGCCAAAGTCCTTCGTTATACGAATGGGCTCCATGGGATAGCTATCTGGGGCAGCACTGTTCACATAACCAAAGTCCCGAATGAGAACAAGAGAGGGGAGGTCGGCGGCTTCAGCGGTGTTCGTGAAGAAAAGTGTCCATTCTCAGTTCCATGAAATAGTCGACGAACACCGCTGTGCATTCGACAGTTTAAGATGGCCGCCGCCACCATGTGTTCGGCTATACGAACAACGGCCACCCAGCGTTTGTCAATTAAGCTGCGGTTAACCGCAGCTTCAAGGAGGTAAATTGCTGGCACACTCCATACCCAGGTGGTCCGGTCATTCGTACGTTTGTTCGGTAAATTGAATTTACTGAACGTCATAGCAGAAAGGCACAAACAAGTATTTCTACAGGGAGGAATAAAAGTTTTAACATTGGGGCCATAGTCCTGAGGCAGCAGGCGAGCAACCAGGCTTCTACAGGAGCTAGTGGCGAGGTTGGTTTTGCCACAGCGGGGAAGGAAATGAGACACATGGATGGGCTTTGGAGGGATGAAATGAGGCACATGGAGAGGCTTTTGTTAAGAAATAACACATGTAGGGAGGTGCTGGGGGGACAAGACACAGGGAGGGGCTTTAGGGGAGGAAATCAGACCCGTGGAGGGGCTTTGGGGGGGAGAAAATGGGACACATGGAGGGACTTTGGGGGGAAGGAAATGAGACACATGGAGGGGCTTTGGAGGGATGAAATTAGACTTATGGAGGGGCTTTGGGGGGGAGGAAATTAGACATATGGAGGGACTTTGGGGGGGATATGAGACACCTTCCCTCCCCCCAAAAGCCCTCCATGTGTCTCATTTCCCCCCCAAAGTCCCTTCATATGTCTCATTTCCTCCCCCCCAAAGCCCCTCCATGAGTCTCATTTCATCCCTCCAAAGCCCCTCCATGTGTCTCATTTCCTTTCCCCCAAAGTCCCTTCATGTGTCCCATTTCCTCCCCCCAAAGCCCCTCCATGTGCCCCATTTCCTCCCCCCAAAGCCCCTCCATATGTCTCACCCCCCTAGCACCTCCCTACATGTGTTATTTCTTACCTAAAGCCCCTCCATGTGCCTCATTTCATCCCTCCAAAGCCCATACATGTGTCTCATTTCCTCCCCCCAAAGCCCCTCCATGTGCCCCATTTCCTCCCCCCAAAGCCCCTCCGTGTGTCTCACCCCCCTAGCACCTACCTACATGTGTTATTTCTTACCTAAAGCCCCTCCATGTGCCTCATTTCATCCCTCCAAAGCCCATACATGTGTCTCATTTCATCCCCCCAAAAGCCATTCTATATGTCTCATTCCTCCCCCCAAAGGTCCTCCATGAGATATATAGAAGGGCTTTGGGTAAGAAATAACACATTTAGGGAGGTGCTAGGTGAATGAGAACCCTTTAGGGGCTTTGGGGGGAGCAAATGAGACACATAGAGGGGCTTTGGGGGGAGGAAATGAGACACATGGAAGGGTTTTGGGGGGAAGAAATTAGACACATGGAGGGGCTTTGGAGGGATGAAATAAGACACATGAAGGGGCTTTGGGTGTGTGGAAATGAGACACATGGATGGGCTTTGGAGGCATGAAATGAGGCATATGGAGGGGTAAGAAATAAACACATTTAGGGAGGTGTTGGGGGGATGAGACACATGGAGAGGCTTTGGGGGAGGAAATGAGACACACGGAGGGGCTTTGGGGTGAGGAAATGAGACATATGGAGGGGCTTTGGAGGGATGAAATGAGGCATATGAAGGGGCTTTTGGTAAGAAATAAACACATTTAGGGAGGTGTTGGGGGGATGAGACACATGGAGGGGCTTTGGGGGAGGAAATGAGACACACGGAGGGGCTTTGGGGGGGGAATTAAACAAATGGATGGGCTTCGGGGGGGAGGAAATGGGGCACATGGAGTGCCTTTGGAGGGATGAAATGAGACAAATGGAGAGGCTTTGGGTAAGAAATGACACATGGTGGGAGGAGCTGGGGGAATGAGATATATGGAGGGACTGGGGGGGATTGAGACACATGAAGGAGCGGCAAGAGAAAATGAGACACATGGAAGGGCTGGGTGGGAAAAACACATGGAGGGGCTGGGGGAGGGTGAGACAAATGGAGGGGATGGGGGGGTTAAGACACATGGAGGGGCTTTGGGGGGAAGAAATGAGACACATGGAGGGGTTTTGGTGGGAGGAAATGAGACACATGGAGGAGCTTTGGAGAGATGAAATAAGACACAAGAAGGGGCTTTCTGGGGAAGGAAATGAGGCACGTGGAGGGGCTTTGGGTAAGAAACAACACATGTAGGGGGGTGATGGGGGGATGAGACACATGGAGGGCCTTTGGGGGGAGGAAATGAGATACATGGAGGGGCTTTACGGGGAGGAAATTAGACACATTGAATGGCTTTGGGGGGGAGGTAATGAGACACATGGAGGGGTTTTGGAGGGATGAAATGAAACACATGGATGGGCTTTGGAGGGATGAAATGAGGCACATGGGATGGCTTTAGGTAAGAAAAAACATGTGTAGGGAGGTGCTGGGGGGATGAGACACATGGAGGGGCTTTGGGGGGGAGGAAATGGGACACAAGGAGTGGCTTTGGAGGGATGAAATGAGACACATGGAGGGGCTTTGGAGGAATGAAATCAGACACATGGAAGGGCTTTGGGGGGAGGAAATGAGACTCAAGGAGGGGTTTTGGGGTGAGGAAATGAGACATATGGAGGGGCTTTGGGGGGGAGGAAATGAGACACATGGAGGGGCTTTGGGGGGGAGGAAATGAGACACATGGAGGGGCTTTGGAGGGATGAAATAAGACATATGAAGGGGCTTTTGGTAAGAAATAAACACATTTAGGGAGGTGTTGAGGTGATGAGACACATGGAGGGGCTTTGGGATGGAAATGAGACACATGGAGGGGCTTTGGGGGGGAGGAAATGAAACAAATGGATGGGCTTCGGGGGGGGAGGAAATGGGGCACATGGAGTGGCTTTGGAGGGATGAAATGAGACAAATGGAGAGGCTTTGGGTAAGAAATGACACATGGTGGGAGGAGCTGGGGGAATGAGATATATGGAGGGACTGGGACGGGATTGTGACACATGAAGGAGCGGCAAGAGAAAATGAGACACATGGAAGGGCTGGGTGGGAAAAGGACATATGGAGGGGCTGGGGGAGGGTGAGACAAATGGAGGGAGTGGGGGGGTTAAGACACATGGAGGGGCTTTGGGGGGAAGAAATTAGACACATGGAGGGGTTTTGGGGGGAGGAAATAAGACACATGGAGGAGCTTTGGAGGGATGAAATAAGACACAAGAAGGGGCTTTGGGGGGAAGGAAATGAGGTACGTGGAAGGGCTTTGGGTAAGAAACAACACATGTAGGGAGGTGCTTCGGGGATGAGACACATGGAGGGCCTTTGGGGGGAGGAAATGAGACACATGGAGGGGCTTTGGGGGGGAGGAAATGAAACACATTGAGGGGCTTTGCGGGGAGGAAATTAGACTTACTGAAGGGCTTTGGGGGGAGGAAATGAGACACATGGAGGGGCTTTGGAGGGATGCAATGAGACACATGGATGGGCTTTGGGGGGAGGAAATGGGACACAAGGAGTGGCTTTGGAGAGATGAAATGAGACACATGGAAGGGCTTTGGGGGGAGGAAATGAGACTCAAGGAGGGGTTTTGGGGTGAGGAAATGAAACATATGGAGGGGCTTTGGGGGAAGAAATGAGACACATGGAGGAGCTTTGGGGGGGAGGAAATGAGACACATGGAAGGGCTTTGGGGGGAGGAAATGAGACACATGGAGGGGCTTTGGAGGGATGCAATGAGACACATGGATGGGCTTTGGGGGAGGAAATGGGACACAAGTAGTGGCTTTGGAGAGATGAAATGAGACACATGGAAGGGCTTTGGGGGGAGGAAATGAGACTCAAGGAGGGGTTTTGGGGTGAGGAAATGAAACATATGGAGGGGCTTTGGGGGAAGAAATGAGACACATGGAGGAGCTTTGGGGGGGAGGAAATGAGACACATGGAAGGGCTTTGGGGGGAGGAAATGAGACACATGGAGGGGCTTTGGAGGGATGAAATAAGACACATGGAGGGGCTTTGGAGGGGAAGAAATGAGACACATGGATGGGCTTTGGAGGGATGAAATTAGGCATATGGAGGGGCTTTTGGTAAGAAATAAACACATTTAGGGAGGTGTTGGGGTTGAGACACATGGAGGGGCTTTGGGGGAGGAAATTAGACACATGGATGGGCTTGGGGGGAGGAAATGGGGCACATGGAGTAGCTTTGGATGGATGAAATTAGACAAATGGAGAGGCTTTGGGGAAGAAATGACACATGGTGGGATGAGCTGGGGGAATGACATATATGGAGGGACTGGGGCAGGATTGTGACACATGAAGGGGCGGCAAGAGAAAATGAGACACATGGAAGGGCTGGGGGGAAAAGGACACATGGAGGGGCTGGGGGAGGGTGAGACAAATGGAGGGGGTGGGGGGTTAAGACACATGGAAGGGCTGGGGGAAGATGAGACACATGGAGGGGCTGGAGTGGAGAATGAGACACATAATATTTACTATTTATTATTATTACTTTTTGTTATTTTCATAGCACACAAGGTGAACACACGAAATTGCTACAATTTACAATTTTTTTTTTGATCATGCCAAATAACCAAAGCAGTAATCTATGAAACAATAGATTAAAGTGATATAAAAACTGAATCTATAGTCTCAAAAATAACAATTGTCATTTCAGGACTATAGGTTCCCTTATGGTGAAATTATTTCTGAAAATCAGCAGAGCTGGATATTTTCTCAGGCTCATCTATCTCAGCCTAAATTGTGCTCCTCAATAGGTAGATAAGTAAATAACACTCTCAGTTTCGATATACCCTATCAAGACAGGAACCTGCTCTGGCAGAATGGATCAAATGTGTACGGTTAAGAAATAAAATTACTTTCACTGAAGAATCAGTAAGTTAAAGTATATACTAACAATTGTAAATAAGTATATTAAGCTCCAGGGCCTGACGGTATCCATCCACGTGTACTTAAGGAACTAAGTGTAGAAATAAGTGAACCTCTGTTTTTAATCTTTCAAGATTCTTTTCTTTCAGGAAGTGTTCCGGAGGATTGGAGGAAGGCAGATGTGGTTTCTATATTCAAAAAGGGTTCAAAATCCTTGCCTGGAAATTATAGACCTGTGAGCTTAACTTCTGTGGATGGTAAAATATTTGAAAGGTTATTAAGGGATAATAATCAAGAATTCCTTGAGAAGAACATGGTTATCAGCAAAAATCAGCACGGTTTTATGAAGCACAGGTCATGTCAAACTAACTTGATTGCGTTCTACGAAGAAGTAAGTAGAAGTATAGATCAGGGTGTTGCAGTGGATGTGATCTATTTGGATTTTGCCAAGGCATTTGATACAGTTCCACACAATAGATTAGTGTTCAAACTCAAGGAAATCGATCTAGATGAAAATGCTTGTTCTTGGGTAGAACATTGGCTTAAAAACAGAGTACAAAGAGTTGTCATTAATGGTAAATTTTCAAGCTGGACAGAGGTGGCAAGTGGTGTCCCTCAGGGGTCTGTTCTGGGACCCCTTCTATTCAACATGTTTATAAATGATCTTGAAGACAGCATTAAAAGTCATGTTTCAGTGTTTGCAGATGACACAAAACTTTGTAAAATAATACAATGTGAGCAAGATATTACTTTGCTGCAAAAGGATTTAGATAGAATGGGGGACTGGGCACTCAAATGGCAGATGAAATTTAATGTTGAAAAATGCAAAGTTATGCACTTCGGCGTAAAGAATACACAAGCAACGTATACCCTTAATGGAAGCGAATTAGGGATACCAACACACGAAAAGGACTTGGGAATTGTTATAGACAACAAACTATGCAACAATGTGCAATGTCAATCAGCAGTGGCCAAGGCCAGTAAGGTATTGTCATGCATGAAAAAGGGCATTCAGAATATCATTTTGCCTCTTTATAAATCACTGGTAAGACCACATATTGAATATGCTGTGCAATTTTGGGCACCTGTTCTAAAAAAGGATATCATGGCACTAGAAAAAGTGCAGAGGCGGGCTACAAAATTAATACAAGGAATGGAAGATATCAGCTATGAAGAAAGGTTAACAAATTTAAACCTATTTAGTTTAGAAAAACGACGCCTGAGAGGGGATATGATAACATTATACAAATATATTCGGGGCCAATACAAACCATTGTGTGGAAATCTATTCAGAAACCGGACTTTACATAGGACACGAGGCCATGCATTTAGACTGGAAGAAAGAAGATTTCGTCTAAGGCAAAGGAAAGGTTTTTTTACTGTAAGAACAATCAGGATGTGGAATTCTCTGCTTGAAGAGGTGGTTTTATCAGAGTCCATAAAGATGTCCAAACAGCTACTAGATGTATACTTACAAAAACAGAATATTCAAGGATATAATCTTTCAATGTAGGGTAATAACTGCTTGATCCAAGGATAAATCTGACTGCCATTCTGGGGTCAAGAAGGAATTTTTTTCCTAACTTGTTGCAAAAATTGTGCTTCAAACAGGTTTTTTTTGCCTTCTTTTGGATCAACAGCAAAAAACAAATGTAAGGAAGGCTGAACTTGATGTAACTATGTAAAATGTGTTAGTCTGTGTTATTAGGCATTATACTTAACCCCCACTTTAACTAAAAAAAATAACTAATAAAATACTTACATGGAATCCAGAGTCGATTTCCATACTTCTTTGTGACGTCAGGGCAGCTGTGCCAGGTCCAATCCCAGGATTCTTATAAAGAAGCCTGTTATTGTACTGTTTCGCCGGGACAGAGTTCATGCACGTGCTCTGAGCTGGTGAGGGAAGGTTAAAAAAACATTTTCTTCATCATCTGGAGGGAGTTCACAGGGAGTACACAGTGGGTGGGAGGGTAGAGCTATCTTTAAGGAAGAATATCTTTACATGTGTCGCCAGAGATCTGTGCACGCTGACGACAAATGTAAAATATGCATAGAATTCATGTTAGGCAGTCCGAAACTCTGTTCGGGGCTGCTAAAGTCACAAGTGCCAGGGTTGCAACTAGCCCCTACTAATATTTTACACACATTTTACCCTTTTCCTGTTGCCATATCTATATCTATAAAAGCATATGCTAAAGTGCTGGTACAGTGTCACTATAAAAATATAGTGTTCCTAAACTGAATCAACAACCTTCCTCTTTAACATGGTAGGCAATATCTAGAAAGAGGTTGCCTACTCCAACTCTGCAAAATGGATAGTCTATTATTAAGAACCGTCTGTTACTTGTAATGCCTCACAGGACTCCCTGAAAGGAGACAGAGAGGAATATCAGGATGAATGTGAAGTCATGAGGAGATTAGAGTGATCAGGCCCTAAGCTTCACACTTCACATCTGCACAGATCCCCTAATCTCTTCTGCAGAGATTGCTCAAGCATACATAGAAAACATACATTGCAGGAGTGCATTCATTTATTTGTAAGTGTGATTTCACTACCCATTTTAAAACACAGTTTTCACATTAAGATTTGTGAATTCAAGAGCACATTTTGAGTATTAAAAAGCTAGCCTCTTCTATGAGATGTGTTTAGAATTAAATTCAGTTTTGGAATATAAAGAATTTACTTTCGAATTAAATAACGCTTGCTCAAAAGCAGAGGGAGCTTTCTCACAGTGGACAGTAATGCAAAGTACACATGTGCAGTAAGATGTCACGTCACATCTGCTGTCCTGTGCAGTCTGTTTTGAACTAATATAACTGGATTCTTAGCATTATTGGAACATCTGATGTGTGTCCTCAGCTGTAATCCTTGTGTTCTTATGGTCATTCTGCAATTTCGCATTTTCAGTTATTGGGACTGTTATTCTTCCCTTTCTACCTGAGCATCGTTTCTTACATTTACTGAGCGCTTTTAAGGGGACACTATAGTAACCACTACAGCTTTAAGGGACTAATAAATGGCAGAGAATTGAGCAGTAAGACTGCAGGGGATGATCTATACACCCAAACTGCTTCATTAAGCCAAAGTTGTTTTGGTTAATATAGTGCCACTTTATTGTAGTGGTTCTGGTGTCTATAAGCATGTCCCTGCAGGCTCAGCTAAGTTGCCTTTTAGAGAAAAGACAGTGTGGCAGTCACTCAGACAGTGACTAGAGGTGCTTCCTTGCCCAGTGCTGCACAGTGTGCTATACCTATGTTTAGTCTCTCCACCCTCTGCATGGAGACACTAAATGCTCCCCATAGAGATGCATCGTTACAAAGAGATGCTGATTGGCGCAGGGTGGCATTTTGCTGCACATGCACAACAGCCTACCAAGCACTGGATTGTTGATCTCAGCCATGGAGGTGGGGCCAGTCATGGCGAGGGAGAAAAGGTAAGTAAATTCACCTATTAACTCCAGGGAGGGGTCCTGTCACTAAACACTTTAACACTACAGTATTAGGAATACATGATTGACTTTAAAGGACCAATATAGGCACCCAGACCACTTCAGCTTAATGAAGTGGTGTGGGTGCCAGGTCCATCTAGGATTAACCCTTTCTGCTGTAAACATAGCAGCTTCCGAGAAACTGCTATGTTTACGTATGGGTTAATCCAGCCTCTAGTGGCTGTCTCATTGACAGTCGCTAGAGGCGCTTCATTTTCACAGTGAGAAGACGCCAGCGTCCATAGGAAAGCATTGAAAATGCTTTCCTATGGACTGGCTGAATGGCGCGGATGTGCATTCAGCCGATGACGGCGAAAAGGAGGAAGAGAGTTCCCCGCGCCGAGGGAGCCCAGCAGGGGAAAACAGGTAAGATTTAACCCCTTCCACCCCCTAGAGCCCAGTGGGAGGGGGGGCCCTGAGGGTGGTGGAGACCTAGAGACCCTATAGTGCCAGGAAAACAAGCATGTTTTCCAAGCACTATAGTGGCCCTTTAAGTTAACACAACTCACTTTTCAGTGAACACACCCAAATTAAAACAAAGCAAAAACAACAACTTCAAAGTCAACATTACACCCTTTAATAAATATAAACAAAGAGAGTAGACATTACTGAGCAGGGATAATTACAAAGAAGGAACTAGTTCAATGTAAAGATGATGGTAAGATAAGCCAGACAGAAAGGTAATTAAGATGTAGAACAGAAAAGCATGACATTGAGTCAAATGCAACCTCCCATGGTCCACGACCAGATGCGGATATAAAAAAAGTAACATTGGAGATTATGCACAAAAATGGTCATTGAAAAAAAAGGTTTAATTTTTATTCTTTTGGGACTGAGCCATAATTGAATATCTTTAAACATGGATTAGGACAACACTTTAATGAAGCACCTTAGCTCGCCGAAGAGTATGTCCTCTATTTTCCATTTTACAACAGAATTCAACAAGTTAACAGAAATAGTCACTTTTATAAATTAGCCTTGTTTACTACCCCTGACTGTCAGTCAGACAACAGGTTTTGTTCCTGGTTGGTGGAGCTAAAGAGGCAGGCAACTGGCCAGACCTGCAGCTTTTGCAAGTTATTTTCAGATATATCTCCAATAAAAAAAATATGCAGCAATAATTTATTTTTTATTGGAGATATATATCTACCAACTTGTTCCATTGTAGTGTTTCTTTAAAATAACATTTTTTTATATTTTGAAGGATGTTGCAGAAGTTGCTGTCCTACTTGAATAAGTACCTGTTTAAACATAGATTAGCACACAAAAAATGCCACCATATATATTTTATACAGCACCATACCCACCCACCCACCCCCCCAATTTTTTTTTTTTAAATACTTCTATCAGCCAGTAAATAATGTACCTCAGCTTATCAGCGAGGAATATATGTAAAATATGTCAGACTAGGTTATTTCAGTGACAATCTAAGTGCATGGGCTGAAACAGAAAATGTGCCTTAAATGGCATCACAATATAATGGAGTCTAGTCTACATTCAAGGTGTGTAAAAAAAATAAAATATAATGAAATACAGAAACACGCAAGCAGTATATATTGGTTAAAAAAAAACAAAAAAAAAACCATTAGGCAGTCAGGTGGGCATATCTCCTATGCCTTAAAAAATATTTTATTACATTATTAATTAATCCAGTGCCAAATGGAGAACCACTGGTTACTTACCATCTGGCACTGAAAGGGTTATGCAGGCTCTCGGTTGTGTGTGAGAGGTAAGGGGAAGACTCTCTGTTTGAATCATATGTTACCCATCTCCATATACCCAGCATTCTGTAGGAAATTGAGCCCACCCTGTCAGGCTGGGTATTCTTAGTACAGTGCCCTGGGGACTGTTTACAGATGCGTTTGCTGGTGTCATTGTGTCGATGAAAGGAGAGGTACGAAGCTAGGCTCCTGTGTGACCGAGGAGATCAGGTGTCTGCTCCCAGGGCATGGATATTATATGAAATTCTTGTGTCACCTGACTCTTGCTCAATTACTCTAAGTGTGCTGTCATTGTATTACGTGTGGGCACACCGCAGGCAGCAGGGGGGCACTGACACCAGGGTAACAGAAGTGGGACATGTGACATTGTGCAGAGCTTGTTGACATAAAAACAAAATGTATGCTCCAGTGCCAGTCCCACTAGTGAAATGTTGTGACTCTGGTGTCACCTTGTGGTAATGCTTGAATGTTTCTTCCATGTCCTGCTGTGGTAGTGTGTGATTGTGTCATCATGTGGTTGAATATGTCTCCAGTGTCATGTTGTGTCAGTCACCTTGTGGTACTGTGTGAATGTTTCCCCAGTGTCACCTTGTAGTAGTGTGTGAGTGTGTCCCCTTGTAGTAGTGTGTGAATGTTTCCCCAGTGTCACCTTGTAGTAGTGTGTGAATGTGTCCCCTTGTAGTAGTGTGTGAATGTTTCCCCAGTGTACCCTTGTACTGCATGAATACGTCTCCATTGTGTGAATGCATCTCCAGTGTCATGTTGTGGTAGTGTATGAATATTTCTCTAGTTTTACATTGTGCTAGTGTGTATATTTGATTTCCCTGTCAGCATGCAGTTAAGTGAGAAAGTTACTCAAGCATAATGTTATGTGGTAGTATATAAATAATTATGTCATCTAGGAACAAATATCGTCTAATCTACATAAATAAAATGCTGATGACATATATATCACACCATATAACGACAATCCCCACTAGTCATTTTGAATGGATCACATGAATATTTATGAAATTATCTAGTCTTTTAATGAGCAGTATACCCATTTTCACTGATTTTAGAGGGATTCACCGATTCACAAGTGTAGAAATGCTACCTTAACACTTTCCAACCACATGACCACAAGCAGAGTGGAAAATAGATTAGTGAGCAAGCATGCACTTGCAATATAAATGCTTGCTTTCCTCCTAACATTTCAAATATACAAAGAGGGACACTAAAATTTTAGGAGTGTGAGTGAAGGTGTGGCCACGGCAGGGCTGTTCTGAGAAATTTTATGTCACTAACTAATTACAATTTATGCAACTAAAATGTAATGTAGAACAAGAACAATGTATCTTATTTGCACAGAGACTGATTTTTATACACGTTCTGGGAATATTAGTGCCATGCAGCTCTTTTATACACTCAGATGCACCAACTATATGGAGTTCCAAGAAAAGTGGGATATATGGATAGAAAAAAGGGGCAGATTTGGGTATTTTCGTATGCCCACACAAAATAGGGACACTTGGGAAGCATGCATTCCTTGTGTGAATGTCATGCTGTAGATGCTTGTAAATGTTTGACTTAGCTGGTAGGGTAGTGGGTCCTATAGTGATGAGGCTTGTAAGTCCCAAACTGTGTGCCTAGGCACCCTGGGGCGCTGTGACTTGCATACAAGGGTGCTGTGAAATGTTTAACTGGGGCAGTGGGGACCTTTTCACTTAGGGCCACCCAATGGCGGTCTTAAGTGAGCCTCACAGGGCCCCTAATAACAGGTCCCTTTAAGAGCTTGACTAGGCCCCTATGATATAGGCCCCTAATAACAGATGTATATGGTTCTCAATTCCACAAGCCCTCTTGAGTATTGTTCCTGATTATGTGGTATTAAGTCTACTTATAGTCTAAAGGCTACTTCTAACAGGAAAAAGCACAATGACACCAAGCACACGTTGTCTCATGTTGGTTCAATAAACATGACAGTGTTCAATAATCAAACAAATCGCAGTACAGACAATTAAAGTGTGTGCAAAGGAACAAAGTATAGTGGTCATGCACAGAACCTCCTTAATGAGGTTATGGAGTAAAAAGCCAACAACAAAATGGCCAAAATGTATATGCCAAATTGGAAAGCCAGCAAAGCAAAACATAAAAAAACAAACAAATGTAATTTAAACACATTATTATTATTATGTTATTTATGTAGCGCCATCAAATTCCGCAGCGCTTTACAATGGGTGGACAAACAGACATGTAGTTGTAACCAGACAAGTTGGACACACAGGAACAGAGGGGTTGAGGGCCCTTCTCAATGAACTTACATGCTAGAGGGAGTGGGGTAAAAAGACACAAAAGGTAAGGATAGTATAAGACTAATGACAGTTGCAGAAGAGGAATCAGTCGGGAGCTATTAACAGTTTACGTGATATGCTTTTATGAAGAAATGGGTTTTTAACAATTTTTTGAAGGAGTGGAGACTGGGTGAGCATCTAACGGAGGAGGGAAGCGAGTTCCACAGGAACGGTGCAGCCCTCGAGAAATCTTGATAGCGAGCATCAGAGGTGGGAGTACGGACAAAAGATAGACGTAAGTCTTCAGCAGAGCGTAAGGGCCTAGACGGGACATACTTGTGTATTAGGGAGGATAGATAGGTGGGAGCAGCATTATGTAGAGATTTGAAAGCAAGAATCAGAATTTTTAATTGAGCTCTATATCTTATAGGAAGCCAATGTAGGGACTGACAGAAGGGTGAGGCGTGGGCAGTAAGGGTGGACAGGATGATGAGCCTCGCCCCAGCATTCATTATGGACTGTAACGGCGCAAGTTGGGAGCACGTAAGAAGCGTATTACAGTAGTCAAGGCGAGAAAGGACAGTGGAATGGACCAACACCTTAGTCGCACCTGGCGTTAATTAGGGGCGGATGCGTGCAATGTTTTTGAGATGGAAATGACAGGATTTGGCGATAGACTGAACATGAGGCTTGAAGGAGAGGTCGGAGTCAAAGAGAACACCTAGGCAGCGAGCTGATGAAACCACCATAGGGCATTTTAGCAAGCATGGTTTATTTTTTAAGCCAGAGTTCATGATATGTCTACACAGAAAAGTGTGTGTGCATCCGTGGAATCTGCTATTGGAATTCAGCGAGGCCAAATGCCGATACTGTAGTATTAGTATAAAGTAAAGCACCGTGGCAGCATGCAACATAAAGAGTGTTGCTAGAGATTTGTGCTGCCAACATACTCCTTACAAGTATACACAAATATGAATGGCCTCCACAGTCAGCAGATCTCAGTTTATTCAAGTATCTAAGTTGGATGTGGTGGAATGAGAAATTCACACAATGGATATAAAGCTTACAAAGCTGCAGCAACTACTTGATGCAATTGTATCATTATGTGCCAGAATCTCAGAGAATGTATCCAGCATCTTGTTAAAACCATGCCACTAAGAATTACACTGTTTGGAGGTATATATAAGTTCTACCAAACATTAAATGGACATGGTGGCACCCACTCTACCCCCATAACAACTTTATCTCAAATAGGGTGGTATAGGGACTGGAGTCCCTGGGCTCCCTCTTACCTTACATTGTTAAACTATTTTGGAATGTTTAACATCAGCTGATACTTTCAGCCAATCATAGGATGTCCAGCCAATAATAATGTTCTTTACCAAAGTGGCTGAGGTAGAAGACATCAGAGGTAGCTTGATAGGTGCCATAGGACACAACTTCGATGTTAAACCATTCGAAAACAGTTTAACACCACAAGTTAAGAGGGCCCTCATACATACTTAATTGAGACGAGGCTCTTATGGGGGTGGAGCAACACTTTAAAATGGTGTACCTAATAAAGTTCCCACTAAGTGCTAGGAATTTAAAGCCTACGTCAAGAAATAAAACAAGATATCAAAACAAAATATTCTATTATCTGTTGTATTGCGCAAAGTATCTTTTTTTGGACACTGTATCCTATCGCATATCTTTTTGCTAGTTCTTTCCTAGAGATATGGTGTCTAGGTATATCTCATATCATGCATAACTGGCTAGTACTTCTAGATCCTTTTAATCTGATTGGCATGTGTCCCTTAAGTTCAAACAAAGGGGATTCTATTATCTATTTCTTCGTTTTTTAACTCGTTTAGGTTAAAACCTACATAAATCAACATGGCCATATTTTATTTAGTTTAACCATATTAAGATATTGTAACAATTACTATATTGTAATTATTATTTTGCTAAAACTTTTTTTAAGACACTGAAGCAGTCTACAGACCTCCCCAATGAGCCATTTTGAATGAATAATTCTTCTTTTTGGCACAAGCTCATCTTTTCCATTTTTGATGACATTCCTTGATTTCCAGAGTCTGCGAATGTTAAAAAAAAACAAAAACATAAAGTTTGCTTAAACTGCAATTAATTATTTTACAGTTAAATTAAAAATAATAAACATGCACACCTTTGTAATTTTTGTGTTTGACGCCAATTTTGAACCCATAGTTGCGAGCTGAGTATTATATCTGAGGAACATCTGAAGAAAGGGATTTAGGGGTGATTATTTCTGATGACTTAAAGGTAGGCAGACAATGTAATAGAGCAGCAGGAAATGCTAGCAGAATGCTTGGTTGTATAGGGAGAGGTATTAGCAGTAGAAAGAGGGAAGTGCTCATGCCATTGTACAGAACACTGGTGAGACCTCACTTGGAGTACTGTACACAGTACTGGAGACCATATCTTCTGAAGGATATTGATACCTTAGAGAGAGAGTTCAAAGAAGGGCTACTAAACTGGTTCATGGATTGCAGGATAAAACTTACCAGGAAAGGTTAAAGGATCTTAACATGTATAGCTTGGAGGAAAGACGAGACAGGGGGGATATGATAGAAACATTTAAATACATAAAGGGAATCAACACAGTAAAGGAGGAGACTATATTTAAAAGAAGAAAAACTACCACAACAAGAGGACATAGTCTTAAATTAGAGGGACACATGTTTAAAAATAATATCAGGAAGTATTACTTTACTGAGAGGGTAGTGGATGCATGGAATAGCCTTCCAGCTGAAGTGGTAGAGGTTAACACAGTAAAGGAGTTTAAGCATGCATGGGATAGGCATAAGGCTATCCTAACTGTAAGATAAGGCCAGGGACTAATGAAAGTATTTAGAAAACTGGGCAGACTAGATGGGCCGAATGGTTCTTATCTGCCGTCACATTCTATGTCTCTATGTTTCTATATTATTTGTAGTAATAGCTCCCATCAATAGGAGTTATGAACGTGGGACGGGAAAACAAAAGAGACAGCAACAATGGGTGGACAGCTAGGGAAATAGTCAGGTCAGTCAGTGAAGTTGAGGGGCTCCTACCTGAAAAGTAAAAATCAGCCTGTCTGGTTGGCTTCATTCTCCATGAGTGTCTTGTGCATGAGGCAGTGGCGTACATACCAGGGTCGCAGGGGTCGCGGCTGCGACCGGGCCCGGCCCACCAGGGGGCCCGGCCGCCCCTGCGACCCGGTATGTAGCCACTGGGCCAGCCTCTTCTCCTGGGGGGCCCTAGAGCCGGCCACCTCCGGGCCCCCCCGAGGCTGGCCCTGCTGCCACCCGGCTGGCCGGTCCTGCGGGCGCGCGAGGGAGCACTCTCCCCTGAGTGCTTCCTCTTCAGCTCCCTCGCGCACCGCGTAGGGATGCCGGCGCCGGAAGATGACGTCATCTTCCGGCGCCGGTATCAGTACGCGGCGCGCGAGGGAGCTGAAGAGGAAGCACTCAGGGGAGAGTGCTCCCTCGCGCGCCCGCCAGCCTGACTGCCCGCCGGGTGACCGGACCCCCAGGAGCCCAGCAGCACCACTGGACCCCAGGGAATCCCCTCAGCACTCCAAAAGGTAAGGAGGCTGGGGGGATTAAATACAAAAAAACGTTAGTGTGTGTTAGTGTGTGAGTGTTAGTGTGTGTGTGTAAGTGTTAGTGTGAGTGTTAGTGTGTGTGTGTGTGTGTGTGTGTGTGTGTGAGTGTTAGTGTGTGTTAGTGTTAGTGTTTGTGTCTGCTAGTGAGTGTCAGTGAGTGTGTTACTGTGTGTGTCTGTTACTGTGTGTGTTTGTGTGTGTGTTAGAGTGTGTATGTCTGCTAGTGTCAGTGAGTGAGTGTGTGTCTGCTAGTGAGTGTCAGTGATTGTGTTACTGTGTGTGTCTGTTACTGAGTGTGTTTGTGTGTGTGTTAGTGAGTCTGTTTGATGTCTGTTAGTGAGTGTGTGTTTGTCAGTGAGAGTGTATGTTTTGTAAGTGAGTGTGTATGTATGTCTGTCGCTGAGTGTGTCTCTGTCAGTAAATGTGTGTGTCTGTTAGCTAGTGTGTATGCGTCTGTTCGTGAGAGTGTGTGTGTGTCTTCAGCACTTACCTTTCTCCAGCGCCGGACTCCCTTGGCGCAGGGGAACCCTCCGCCTCTCAGCTCCGAATGCGCATGCGCGGCAAGAGCCGCGCACGCATTCAAACCGCCCATAGGAAAGCATTACTCAATGCTTTTCTATGGACGTTCAGTGTCTTAGAATCGCGGAAGCGCCTCTAGCGGCTGTCAGTGAGACAGCCACTAGAGGCTGGATTAACCCTCAGTGAAACATAGCAGTTTCTCTGAAACTGCTATGTTTTCAGCTGCAGGGTTAAAACCAGAGGGACCTGACACCCAGACCACTTCATTGAGCTGATGTGATCTGGGTGTCTGTAGTGGTCCTTTAAGTGTGTGCATCTGTATGCACTGGCGTACATACCGCGGTCGCAGGGTTCGCAGCCCTGCAACCCCTGCGACCAGGTGCCCGCCGCAATGTGTTGCGGCCCCGGTCCGCCAGAGTAAGCGCGGGGGGTTGGGGGGGGCCCACGGATCAATTTTCGCACCGGGGCCCCATGGGTCATGTGTACGCCACTGGCATGAGGTCAACATCCTGAGGTTATTCTGTTATGTATTGTGATATTTTTTGTACCAGATTCAGTGGAGCGCTTAAATATGTGAATAAAACTTAATAGTACACCTAGTGCAAACAAGGAATGTATATATACTGTATTTTTACATATCCTTGAACATCCAATGTTGTGTATACCTTTCAGAAAGAAAAAAAAATAGTGCAGTACCCTTATGTACACAAGTGTGATATACACATACATTTGAACACTCGCATATTCCAGAGCTATAACCTAGCTCTGGGAGTTGTTTGCCTGAAGGTCCGTTTAGGCGACCATCCCCTTTTAACTTTACGAAGAGTAGTTTAAGAGTTTTCTTGTGTATTCAGCAGTAGTATGCAGTATCTCAAGGAAATAATACAGACTAAAGACTGCTGAAAGTCTGTGTAGTTCTGAGGTCAGGTTTCAGCATTCATGCGTCCTGAATTAAACTAACTTAGCCTCTTCTGAGCAGCATAGACCACCTCTGCTGATATCATCAGGCTTTATGATCATTTAATCGAATCAAATGCTACTCAATGACAAGCAATGTGGACTTGGGCGTCCGCGCAATTGCCATGATGCACCAAATGCCAAACTAATTTCTCACTGTGGAAGCACACTCTAGTTCAGGGTTAGACAATTTCATCACTCCAGATGTTGTGGACTACATGACATCTTACAGACACAATGCTGGAAATGATCCAGAGAGATGAAGTCCAGGCCGGACTGGCCCACCGAGATACCGGGAAATTTCCCAGAGGGCTGCGGCACCTGGGGCCGGGCAGACAGCCGGTGTGACCGGAGGAAGACCTGTGCTGTCTCTGCCCTGCTCCCTCGGGCGCTACATTAATTAGACTGGGGCCGGAATATGACGTCATATTCCGGCCCCAGTCTCATTAAGCTGCGGGCTGGGGAGCAGAGCACCTACAGTCAGGGCCAGTGCAAGGATTTGTGCCGCCCTAGAAAAAATAAACATTTGCCGCCGCTGCCCACCATGTGACATCACAATGCCCCACCCATATGAACCAACGCCAGTGCTGCACACAGTGTGTGTTTACATTAAAAAGCCTGCAGGGACAGGCTATAGACAACAGAAACACTACAGTAAGCTGCAGTGGTTCGGGGGACAATGGTGTCCCTTTAATGTGAGGTAAAATAGAAAATATTGTCACTAATAATATACTAGATTGCTTAATTACAGCCACATGATGATGATGATGATTGGCTCTGGCTGCAGTCTGGCTCCACTGGTCTGGTGTAGAACAGGCTCTCTGGAGGCTGTTTGTAACTGTGGTCACAAAAATCAATGTTCTGGAGGAACAGGAAGCAGCTCAATTTTTTGGGGCCCTCATGGCCTGACGGTGAGTATGCCCATAAGACCCACCCATAGAGGATCTAATTTGTGTGCTTATGGAATGTAGAGTATAGAGATACTAGTGTGTGTAGGCGATGCAGTGTGTGTGTAGTGTTTTTATGTAAAGGATAGAAAGCAGTGTGTGTTTGTGTATAAGGGATGTATTGTGTGTGTAAGGGGTGCATTGTGTGAATCTGTGTTTTTATGTGTAACGGATGCAAGGTGTGTTTATGGGTATGTAAGGGATGCACTGTGTGTGTCTGTAAGGGGTGCATTGATTGTCTATAAGGGGTGAATTGAGTGTGTGCAAGAGAAGCAATGTGTGTTTGTGTGTGTGTAAGAGATGCATTGTGTGTTTCTCTGTGTGTAAGGGAAGCATGGTGTGTTTCTGTGTGTGTGTGTGTGTGTGTAGGAATGCATTGTGTGTTTCTGTGTGTGTATGTATAGGGATGCATTGTGTGTGTGTGTGTGTGTGTGTGTGAATTGTGAAAGAGAGTTTGTGGGGTAGGATAGGGGCTGAGAGGGGGGCAGAAAATGATAATTTTTTTTTGTTTTGCATCTTACATCCCCCTTTAGTGTATCTCTTGCAAGTCCCTTGTTTGTCTCTTATCCCCCCTCTTTGCTCTGCTCTCCCCTTCTGTCCCTTAGTGCTCTCTCTGACCCCCCAGCCCATTAGTGGTCTTTCCTCTCCGCCTCTCCCGCCTTGGGGGTCTCTCCTCTCCCATCCCCTCCCCTAGTGGTCTCTCCTCTCCTCCCCTGTCCCTTAGTGGTCTCTCCTCTCCCCCACCCATTAGGGGTCTATCCCCCCTGGTCTCTCATCTCCCCTCTCCTACTCAGGGCCGGACTGGGGATACAAAGCAGCCCTGGAAAAAAAATATATGCCAGCCCCATAAGTCGATGCGCCATATATTGTCACATGTAATATGTAAGGCTATGTCTTGCCACCCCAGATGATTGAGTAAATATATATATATATATATATATATATATATATATATATTGCTTTTTCTAATATAAAATATTGGTCCTTTCATAGTAAAACGTTTAATTATACAGTAAGCATACTCACATGCAGACACAGACAATGTCACTGACACACACAAGTTCATTGATACACAGCCTCATAGACAAACAATCTCACTGATATACATAAGCTCATTGACATAAAAACACAAGCTCACTCAGTAGCAGACACACACACACATGCAAGCAAGCAAGCTCACTAGCAGGCGCGCACACACACACACACACACACACACACAGCTTAATGTAGTGGTTCTGGTGTCTATAGCCTGTTCCTGCAGGCTTTTCAATGTAAACACTGACTTTTCAGAGAAAAGGCAGTGTTTACATTGCTTCCAAGTGACACCTCTAGTGACATCATGACAGACACACACCATGACACAAAGACACACGCCATGACACACAGACACCCACACCATGGCACAGACACCCACACCATGACACAGACACCCACACCATGACACAGACACCCACACCATGACACAGACAGACCATGACACACAGACAGACACACACACACCCACCCACCATGACACAGACAGACACACACACATACACACCATGACACAGACAGACACATACCATGACACACACAGACCATGCCACATACACACACACCCACCATAACACAGACAGACACACACACATACACACCATGACACAGACAGACACATACCATGATACACACAGACCATGCAACATACACACACACACACACACACACAATGACACACAGACACACACCCACCCACCATGACACAGACACATACCATGACACACACACCATGCCACAGACACACACACACCATGACACAGACAGACACATACCATGACACACACACACACTGACAGCATAACACATATTACCTGTGGGTGACCGGCCAGGGGGGTCATGCAGGGCAGAGAGCTGGGTGTGATGGCGGCCGCTGGAGGAGCAGGGATGCAGTGGCGGATCCAGAGCCTGACCTCGGGAGGGGCACTTGCAGATTATTTAGAGAAATAATCCAGACACAATACCCACTACAGCTCAGTGTAGTGGCTATGGTGCCAGTACCCCCTCCCGGAGTAAGTAGTCAAACCGTTTAAGAACAGTTTGACAACTTACCTGAGGTCTGCTTGGAAATGGGGCTGTAGTAGGGCATAGGAGCAGGGGTGCAGTGTGTGTGTGTGTTTTGTAAGAAGGACTGTGTGAGCAGTGTGTGTGTGTGTGTGTGTGTGTGTGAAAGTTGCAGTGTGTACGTGAGGACGGCAGTGTGTGTTAGGGGGGCAGTGTGTGTGTGTGCGTGGCAGTGTGAGTGGGGGGCAATGTGTGTATGGGGGGGAAGTTTGTGTGTATGGGGGGAAGTTTGTGTGTATGAAGCAGTGTATGTGTGTGGGGGGCCAATGTGTGTGTAGGGTGTGTGTGTGTGTGTGTATTGGGGGCAGTGTATGTGGGCAATGTGTGTGTATGGGGGAAGTGTATATGTGTGGGATCAGTAGTGTATGTGTATGGTGGGCAATGTGTGTATGGGGGCAGTGTATGTATGTGGGGCAATGTGTGTGTATGGGGGCAGTCTATGTAGTTGGGGGCAGTGTATGTGTGCGTTTGTAGGGTATGTGTGTGATAAGGATGTGGGGCTTTTTTTCAATGTTTTTTTTATTTGATAAAATGTTTTTTTTTTTTTTTAATATACATAATGTCCCCCCTCCCTTCTTACCTTTGTTTAGGGAGGAGGGGGGACATTTCTCGATCCCTGGTGGTCCATGTGGTGAGAGTGAACTCCAGGGCTAGAGTTCACTCTCGCGAGATCCGGAGCGTTGCCGTGGCAACGCTCCGTGCTCGCGAGAGAAGGACCTGGAGGAGCTGCAGACTGAGCTCTCCCAGGTCCTCTCTCTCTCCCTCCCGGCGGCCAGCAAACAGTGCCTGCGGACCGGAGAGGGAGATCTCTGATCTCCCCTCCGGTCCATGAAGGCACATTGCAGGGCTGGCACTTGGACAGGCCAGCCCTGCATTAGCCGGCAGGGGAGAGGGAGAACTTCGGATTCTCGGGGGGGCAGTTGCCCACCCCCCCCCCTGGATCCGCCAGTGCAGGAATGGCGGCCGCAGAAGAAACTGTGTGGCGGCCGCTGGAGGAACTTTTCTGGCGTCCGCAGGGGAAGCTGTGCTGTGTCTGCTCCCCCGCCCTCACGCGCTACTGAATGAGACCGGGGCCGGAATATGACATCATATTCCGGCCCCGGTCTCATTCAGTAGTGTGCTGGAGAGCAGACACAGCACAGCTTCCCCTGCGGCCGCCAGAAAAGTTCCTCCAGCGGCCGCCAGCACACCCACATGTCTGCCCGGCCCCAGGTGCCGACGGACCACCGGGAAATTTCCCGGTATCCCGGTGGGCCAGTCCAGCCCTGCTCCTACTGGCCTCTCCTCCCCAGGTGGTCTCTCCTTTCCTTCTCCTCTCCCCCCTCCCTCCCCAGGTGGTCTCTCCTCTCTCTCCCCCAGGGCCGGACTGGGGATTCCAAAGCAGCCCTGGAAAAAAAAAATCTATGCCAGCCCCATAAGTCATTGCGCCATATATTGTCGCATGTAATATGTAAGGCTATTTCTTGCCACCCTAGATGATTGATATATATATATATTGCTTTTTCCAATATAAAATATTGGTCCTTTCAGAGTAAAATTTTTAATTATACAGTAAGCATACTCACATGCAGACACAGACAATCTCACTGACACAAGTTGATTGATACACAGCCTCACAGACAAACAATCTCACTGACATACATAAGGTCATTGACATAAAAACACAAGCTCACTCAGTAGAAGGCGCACACACACACACACACACACAAGCAAGCCCACTCACTAGCAGGCGCACACACACACACACACACACACACACACACACAGAGCTTAATGTAGTGGTTCTGGTGTCTATAGCCTGTCCCTGCAGGCTTTTCAATATAAACACTGACTTTTTATAGAAAAGGCAGTGTTTACATTGCTTCCTAGTGACAGACACTCAGACGGTCACTAGAGGTGCTTCCTGTGTCAGTGCGGATTGGCTGAGATCATCAAGCTTGGCAGGGCCAGTCGAGGGGAGACTAGCGCGACGTGGGGGAAAAAAAAGGTGAGTAAAAACACACATACACACACACACATACCATGACAGACACACACCATGACACAGACAGACCGTGACACAGACACACACACCATGACACAGACAGAAACACACACACTGTGACACAGACAGAAACACAGACATACCATGACAAACAGACACACACACACCATGACAGAGACACACATACCATGACAGACACACACCTTAAAAAAGACACACACACACACCATAACACAGACAGACCGTGACACAAACACACACACACTGTGAGACAGACACACATTACATGACACAGACAGACACACACACCATGACACACAGACACACACACCGCGACACAGAGAGACTGTGACACAGACACACACACACACCGTGACACAGACAGACACACATTACATGACACAGACAGACACACACACCATGACAAACACACACACACCATGACACAGGCAGACAGTGACACAGACAGACACACACACAATGACACAGACACACATTGCATGACACAGACAGGCACACACACCATGACAGATAGAGACACACACACACCATGACACAGAGACACACACACACCATGACAGACAGAGACACACACACACCATGACACAGACAGACACACACACACCATGACACAGACAGACACACACAATGACACAGACAGACACACACCATGACACAGACAGACACACACACACACAATGACACAGACACACACACACAATGACACAGACAGACACACACAATGACACAGACAGACAGACACACACCATGACACAGACAGACACACACACCATGACAGACAGACACACACACACACACACACACAATGACACAGACAGACACACACACACCATGACACAGACAGACACACACAATGACACATACAGACACACACAATGACACAGACAGACACACACAATGACATAGACACACACACACAATGACACAGATACACACACACTCACACTGACACACAATTTCTACCTGTGTGCTGGCGGCCGCATGGGGGAGCTCAGTCTGATGGTGGCCATGGGGGAGCTGGCTCTTCTGGCGGACGCAGAGTGAGCCCTTCTGGCAGCCGCTGGGGGAGCAGGCTGTTCTGTCTCTGCTCCCCCTCCCTCGCATGCAGCTTAATGAGACCGGGGCCGGAATATGACATCATATTCCGGCCCCGGTCTCTTTCTAGTGCGCGAGGGAGGGGGAGCAGAGACAGAACAGCCTGCTCCCCCAGCGGCCGCCAGAAGAGCTCCCTCTGCGGCCGCAGGTGAGCCAGCTGCCTGCCCAGCCCCAGGTGCCGACGGCCCACCGGGAAATTTTGCGGTATCCCGGTGGGCCAGTCCGGCCCTGCTCTCCCCAGGGTGTCTCTCCTTCCCTCTCTCTCTCCCCCTCCCCAGGTGGTCTCTCCTTCCCTCCCTCCTCCCCCAGGTGGTCTCTCCTTCCCTCTCTCTCCCCTCCCTCCCTCCTCCTCCAGGTGGTCTCGCCTTCCCTCTCTCTCCCCCAGGTGGTTTCTCGTTCCCACTCTCCCCCCCCTCCTCCCCCAGGTGGTCTCTTCTACCCCCCTCCCTCCTCCCCCAGGTGGTCTCTCCTACCCTCTCTCTCTCCCCCCTCCCTCTCCAGGTGGTCCTCCTACCTCTCTCTAGTGTTGCGTGGCCGCGGTACAGGAGCTTCTGGTCCGCGGTACAGGAGCTTCTGTTTCCTGTACCCGGCCGGACTGAAATGAAGTACTCACCGAGTGAGCACTTCCTGTCAGTCCGGCCGGGTACAGGAAACGGATGTTCCTGTACCGCGGCCACGCTATACTGAGGGACTGTCAGGAGGGAGCGCTGTGTGCTTCCCTCCTGCTGATCCCTCATATCTTGCTCCCACGGGCCGCTGGCCTGGGCAGTGCTGCAGCCGCCTAAGACTCTCTGCAGCATGACGGGGGGCGGCGCCCAGCATGCCGCCCGCCTGCACAATCCCCTGGCAGGTCACCTACTGGACACCACAGGTATCAATACAAGCAATAATGTGTGTCAGTCTGTCAGTGTGAGTGTATGGGTCTGTCATGGTTTGTGTGTCTGTCATGGTATGTGTGTGTCTGTCTGTCATAGTGTGTCATGGTATATGTGTGTGTCATGATGTGTGTGTGTCTGTCATGGTCAGGGCCGGGGCAAGGATTTTTGCCGCCCCCCCCCCCCACATATGACATCACAATTCCCCACCCATATGATCTGCCATGTTAACTAACGCCAGTGCTGCAGTGCCGCCGTGTTTACATTAAAAGGCCTGCAGGGACAGGCTATAGACACCAGAACCACTACATTAAGCTGAAGTGGTTCTGGGGACTATTGTGTTTATTTAATGTGAGGTAAATTAGAGATTAGTGCCACAAATAATATACTAGATTGCCTACTTACAACCAGATGAGGATGATGATGGTCTCTAGCTGCAGTCTGGCTCCACTGGTCTGGTGTAGAACAGGCTCTCTGGAGGCTGTTTGTAACTGTGGTCACAAAAATCAATGTTCTGGGAGAACGGGAAGCAGCTCCATTTTTTAAACGCCCTTTACACAGCTCAAGGTCTGAGTCCCAGGGTCCACCTTCATGTTCCACCAATGAGTTTGTTCACAGGAGGTGGAGTAGGGGATGTCCTGATATGTGTGTAAGGACTGCATTGTGTGAATCTGTGTTTTTATGTGTAAGGGCTGCAAGGTGTGTTTCTGTGTATGTACGGGATGCAGTGTGTGCGTCTGTAAGGGGTGCATTGAGTGTGTGTAAGGGGTGCATTGAGTGTGTGTAAGGAATGCATTGTGTGCAAGGGTTGCATTGCTTGTCTGTGTGTGTGATGCATTGTGTGTTTTTCTGTGTGCAAGGGGTGCATCGTGTGTGTGTGATGGATGTCAATCTCTCCCCCCTCCCTTGTCACTCTCTTCTCCCCCCCCCTTGTCACTCTCGTCTCCCCCGTTGTTACTCTCTTCTCCCCCGTTGTTACTCTCTTCTCCCCTCCCCACTCTCATTCCCCCTCCCAACCCTGTCAGTCAATTTCTCCCCCCCCCACCCTGCCAATTTCTTTCCCCTCCCTTTCAATTTATTCCCCTCACCCTCGCTGTCAATTTATTCCCACCCCCCGTCCATTTATTCCCACCCCCTCCCTGTCCATTTATTCCCACCCCCTCCCTGTCCATTTATTCCCCCCCCCCTCCCTGTCCATTTATTCCCCCCCTCCCTGTCCATGTATTCCCCCCCTCCCTGTCCATTTATTCCCCCCTGTCCATTTATCCCCCCTCCCTGTCCATTTATTCCCCCCTCCCTGTCCATTTATTCCCCCCCTCCCTGTCCATTTGTTCCCCCCTCCCTGTCCATTTATTCCCCCCCTCCCTGTCCATTTATTCCCCCCCTCCCTGTCCATTTATTCCCCCCCCTCCCTGTCCATTTATTCCCCCCCCATCAATTTATTCCCCCCCTCCCTGTCCATTTATTCCCACCCCCTCCCTGTCCATTTAATCCCCCCCTCCCTGTCCATTTATTCCCACCCCCTCCCTGTCCATTTATTCCCACCCCCTCCCTGTCCATTTATCCCCACCCCCTCCCTGTCCATTTATCCCCACCCCTCCCTGTCCATTTATCCCCCCCTCCCTGTCCATTTATCCCCCCCCCCTCCCTGTCCATTTATTCCCACCCCCCTCAGACAGCCACTAGAGGAGGACTTAACCCTGCAAGGTAATTATAGCAGTTTATAAAAACTGCAATAATTACACTTGCAGGATTAAGGGTGATGCGAGTTGGCACCCAGACCGCTCCAATGGGAAGAAGTGGTCTGGATGCCTGGAGTGTCCCTTTAACAACTAAAAGATTTTTTGATCTGTCAGTGGAAGCTGCTTTCTGCTTTCTGCTTACCAAAACAAGTTATAGAGGACTACTGTTTTAACTACTTCTGGTCCATTAAAGGGACACTAATGCCCCGTTTCCACTGAGCAGTACGGTTCGGGTCGGTACGGTCTGGTACGCTATTTTGAGTGTTTCCATTGTGAAAGTGGCCCATACAACCAAACCACACCATTCCTGGGCTCCCTTCAGATGCAGGTCCATATGAAATGGTACGGTACGGTTACGGCAGAGCTACTGGCGTCACACTATAAAATCCATTGATTGGCGGACAGGAAAACGTCACTGCTCACAACAAATGAAACGCTAGGCATTTGGTCTAAACCCCGCATGCCCCCTGACTTGCAGTGGAAACGCTCACCTGAATAGGCTGGACCAGTCTAACCCTTCCAAACTGTACCGACCCAAACCATACCGCTCAGTGGAAACGAAGCATAATGTAACCCAGACCAATTCATCTCATTGAAGTGGTCTAAGTGCAGTGTCCGACTCTTATCAATCTTACTGTAGGAATGGCAATATTTACACTGCACAGATAACAAGCATCTAGTTACTGTCAAGAAGACATCCACCCGAGGCGCTTCCTCTGCTATAACCGAGTAAAACTGTTACAGATCAAATACGACTCCTGTGGCGAATTATTGGAATGGATTAATTCGTTATGATTTCAGCCATGGAAGTGGCATGGCATTGTGGGGAACGGTGTGGCAAGGCCTGAAAGGCAAGTAAATCTCTCCTGTCAAATCCTCACACAGGCGACATCTATATAGGAAACTTTAGCTTTAGCAATACATGTGTTCCTTTAACTCCTATAGATTGTAACATCATTTGAAAAGGGCCCTCATCACCTCCAAGTGAAACTTAGCTAACTGCAATTACTTTTATGACTCAACAACTGATCATAAAGTACTGACAAACATGTTGGCGCTTTATAAATAATAATGATTAAATAAACTCTTTCTCCTTTTTCAAATGCCCCCCGCCCCACACCACCACTATGAACTCTGGCATTTGCTGTCTTTATATTGCTATCTACCTCTAATACAGTAACACACTGTGACGATGAATTTGTCCTTTTCATTCGTTTTTGGTTTCTCTGGAAATCTACTTGCACAATCAAGCTTTATTCTTCTAGCATAGCTCCTGATTACTGATCCAGACAAACTTTTTATCTTGACACGCTCATTTATTAGGTCATTAAAAGGGAATCCAAATTTACTGTGGTAGCCTCACGTTCCAATGTTTAATACCTTCCTGAGCCAAATAGTAGCACTGTGACTCCAGCTTAAAGGGACACCCCAAGCACCAAAACAAGATAAGGCTTTAATATTTTTCTATACACTTTTCAAATAATTTAATATATTTGGATAAACATTTTAAAATCTTTTTTTCTAAAATATAAAACAATATTCAAAATATATATATTATAAAATAATTCAAAATGTTTACATATTTTTTAAAAATTTTAAAACATACTAAAAGCTAATTCAAAATCTTAAAACATTTAAAAAGCTTACACAAAAGGGTTAGTTGCAAAGGTTATGGTGCTAAGAACTCCCTTCTACCAGTCTTTCTCTATTCTAATAAGTTATATATTTTGCCTGTTCATGACCATGCAAAGTAAACATACACATCTCTTGTGTCAGTCTCCCTCATTTTTGGCGGCAGGATGGGCTTTGCTACTATGTGGCTATGCATTGCCCCATTTTAAAAAAAATATATTAATGGAGCTATTTTACTTCTTCCTTACCCTGAGCTTCATAAATGAAAACGTTACTAAGTGTGAAACTGCATAGAAAGCTCTGCTAGGAAGGGATTTATAAGTAGTGTTTACAACTATACTTGAAGATTGGTTTTGGAATGAACTCCACTTCAGTTGAATTTCGGCCGATTGACCAAATTCACAAACTCTGTAGCATCCAAATTATGGACCAACCAAATTGCACAATGCTTGCTTTGGGGTCATGATTTCAAATTTTACTTGTGAGGCCAAAAAGGAGCAGTAAAAAAAGAAAAATCTAATTTTATATATTTAATGATCTAGATAATTTTCTTGCTTCTTTTGTTACTTTTTCTCACTTGATCTGTGAATTCACATATTCTCAGACCAAAGGAATTACAGTTGACAAGTGCTCACAGGATACCAACATATGAAACAGTGTTTACAACCAGTGATGTTTTTAGATGAACTGGCACATGAGAAAGTTAAAATGACACTCTAGGCACCTGCTGGAGCAATATTCCAAAAAATAAACCTAAATATATGCATTATTTTTGCCAAACCTCCCATAATCATTTGTGAAGCCGAACGTCTGCCAAAATCCTGCCATTGATTGAAAATCACAAATGGAATTTCAATCATTCACATTGCTTCTGGTAGCTTGTAGAAGTTTACTAATTTACCACTGAAAGAAATAGGAGATTAAGGATTCACAGAGAGATGTCGGAAATGAGGAAGAGTTTCCTGTGATGTCTGCGCGCACTGGAGGTGACAACCACAGGCTCCCTTGAGCTCAAGGTGCTGGAGGCCAGCTGGGGAGATTCTCTGATCTTTCCATCTGGCCCATTTGGGTCTGGCAGCATTGTGTGCCATATAAAGGCACCCCACATGCCATAGGTTTCCAGCCCCTGGGATTGTACAACTACTCACAGTTACATTTATAACTGTTCAGCCGGTTATTGAAATGATGTTGGCCATATATACTTCTCCTGTACTTAATAAAGTTCAGGTCCAGGCACTACACATACCTGATCCAGGACCCTAGGTTAGTGTAGGGAATGCTATTCTGGTGTGTGTAGCATGAAAGGCAGCACAATGATGTGATAATAGTACAATGAATTATGTAATATTGTGCTGTCAATTGCTACTTTAATTTTGTTTTTTTCCACCACCCACGTATACCGTGCCTGCAGCACCGTATTTCATTGTGTTGACATCTGTGTGCCTGAGGTGGGAATCTGAAACATTATTTATAAATGGTTCTGTTGTCAAACACTCACAGTGAGCCAGGGAAAAACATTTGATGTTTGGTAATGAAGACACATCACAACACCTAAGCTAGGGTCATAGTGTCACCAAAGATTAGTGTTGTTCGATCAAATTTGAATTCCCCATTCTCATTGGCAGCTTGAATGCAGTGGAGGGACTATCACATTTCCCCCCAAAAAATATTTGCCTGCCCTCTGTCCCCATCCCTTCATCAATGTATAATGTAAATATATTCCAGTATTTCCCCAGTATCGTTGTACATTGGTTTTGTACAATTAGTATTTGGAGCAAGTTTTTTATAAGGATCTTAGTGAGTGATCACCACAGCAACTAATGTCTCAATTTAATATTGTTAAATACGCGTTCCAAATGATTTAATATTTTCGGATGAACTTTTAAAATGATTTAATTTTATAATTTTTTTTACATTTTGTACATTTTTATATATTTGTATATATTTTTTATATATGATAGATATTTTTTAATAGTTTATAATGTTTCATTTTTTTTATGTTATCCAAAAATAATAAATCATTTGGAAAGCCTACCCCAAAAAATTTAAATAGAGGACCAAATGCACTAATTCCTTTGCATTTGCAAGTTCACAAGAATACACCTCCAATTAATGCTACCTCCAGATTTCAGACAGAGTGACAGTTAACACGGTGACCCTCTCTCAGTGGACTATAGGAACTAGTAACAGACTGGTAATATTTGGGACTAACAATTCGGTTTTCCTTAACTCTTCTGAACCATACAGTTCAGAACCTACCAGAGGACCTGTGTGAAATAAGTGGGTAAACCAACCCTAGCAAGAATATACCCATGCACTGCTGGAATGATGCTGTCTTGGGGTACATGGTAATTACAAGTTTTAATATTAAGAGTTCTAAGCTGCTAGGCAAGTGTAAAATTTACTCAAAAAGTTTTTATGCTCACAAAGTTTACTGCATGGGTTACGTATGAAAGCAGGACTGTATTTGTTTGAAGTGTAAGTGTGTCTGTGAATGCAGAGATGTATATGTGTTCAACTTGGTTATTCACAAAATTGTGAATTGCTGGGAAATCATAATGAAATCAATGATGAATTTGAATACTTAGGCCTAAATAGCAAAACTGTAAAAAGTCGATTATGTTTTCGCTTAGGCTCTTTTGGCTATAAATTTTAAATTCACTTTGATTTCCTGGCAATTCTCAGTTTAGTGTAAAACCCTGTAAGTGTCTTTTATTAATTCGGTGGCTTATATGAATTTAGGAGAGATTTTTTTTCATTTTGAACAGGGATTTCTGTGAGCAGTGGAAAAAGACTCCAGAATACAATGATATGTTAATGATATTGTAACTTGCTTAGGTTTGCTCATTAAATGCATAAGTGATTTATAAACGTGTGAGTGCATTTTAATGTAGCTTGGGCATCTCATTCTGTAATTTAAAATGGTACTCTCCATGAGTGCACCTCCATTTTTATTGCTGTTCAGGCAGATATTAAAAACCTGCAATTAACAGAATAGCCTCTTAATTGGCAATATTGAAAGGACATTTGGATATCTATACTCTCTTTTTTACAGGCATATGAGCAGACATTTTGACTTTAATAAATATTTATAATAAAACAAAAGAAAGTTAATTGGCTCCACTATTAACAAGGAGTGACTGTTGCTATAATACCTCTTGGAAAGGTGGTCAGTCACAGGAGCCCCATATATATTTTCATACACCATCCCAGAATCCTGGGACAGGGAAAAGAAGTGGGTTGGCAGCCACACCCGGCCTATTTAATCCATACACAGGATTCAGGGAAATTAATTCAGGAAATGTTCAGGACGTTATTTCTCAATTAATTTTGTACTATTTCAGGGACTTTTAGGGCCAATCGGGCAGACCTGGATTGTTTTCTGACCATACTGTTAAAGGAACACTATAGTCACCTAAATTACTTTAGCTAAATAAAGCAGTTTTAGTGTATAGATCATTCCCCTGCAATTTCACTGCTCAATTCACTGTAAATTAGGAGTTAAATCACTTTGTTTCTGTTTAGGCAGCCCTAGCCACACCTCCCCTGGCTATGATTGACAGAGCCTGCATGAAAAAAAGCTGGTTTCATTTTCAAACAGATGTAATTTACCTTAAATAATTGTATCTCATTCTCTAAATTGAACTTTAATCACATACAGGAGCCTCGTGCAGGGTCTAGCAAGCTATTAACATAGCAGGGGATAAGAAAATCTTAATTAAACAGAACTTGCAATAAAGAAAGCCTAAATAGGGCTCTCTTTACAGGAAGTGTTTATGGAAGGCTGTGCAAGTCACATGCAGGGAGGTGTGACTAGGGTTCATAAACAAAGGGATTTAACTCCAAAATGGCAGAGGATTGAGCAGTGAGGCTGCAGGGGCATGTTCTATACACCAAAACCGCTTCATTAAGCTAAAGTTGTTCAGGTGACTGTAGTGTCCCTTTAAAGGCAGCACCGAGATCTCTTCATTTTAAAGGACCACTCTAGTGCCAGGAAAACATACTCGTTTTCCTGGCACTAGAGTGCCCTGAGGGTGCCCCCACCCTCAGGGACCCACTCCCGCCGGGCTCTGGGAGGAGGAAGGGGTTAAACTTACCTCTTTCTCCAGCGCCGGGCAGGGAGCTTTCCTCCTCCTCTCCTTCTTCCTTGCGACGTCATCGGCTGAATGCGCATGCGCGGCAGGAGCCGCGCTCGCATTCAGCCGGTCGCATAGGAAAGCATTTACAATGCTTTCCTATGGACGCTTGCGTGCTCTCACTGTGATTTTCACAGTGAGAATCACGCAAGCGCCTCTAGCGGCTGTCAGTGAGACAGCCACTAGAGGTTTTGGAGGCTGGATTAACCTTCAGTATAAACATAGCAGTTTCTCTGAAACTGCTATGTTTATTAAAAAAAGGGTTAATCCTAGAGGGACCTGGCACCCAGACCACCTCATTAAGCTGAAGTGGTCTGGGTGCCTAGAGTGGTCCTTTAACAATGGTCTTGTACAGTGACTCTGTCATGTCACTCGGGTAATGTAAATCATTGTAGCTTCAGAGATACAGCAATGTTCTAACCAGAGTGGCTGTCAAAGTGGAAGCACTAGCTTGTGTTTCAGTGTTGAGATAAGCATTGGGTTCAATGAAGCATTTGACTGGCAAAGTATGCCGCTCGTGTGTAATTTGTCTATATATATATATTTAAAAAAAAAATCAGATTATCACGATTGTGCTCCTTTAAATATTCCAATCCATATTTGGTGGAGTGCAGAGGATAATAAATATAATTAATGACTTCCGTAATACTTCTGTAACTTTACCTTTTTTTAATCGCTAACCAATAGCTAGTAAACTATTTTATTTAAAACTATGAAGTGATATATGCAAATAAGTGCTTAATTGTTTACATGTTCACTTACAAACAAACCTATTTAAAATTATTTAGCAAAAATCGCCCTCTACTCCACATATTTCACCGCTTTTATTTCGCCTCATATTTCTTACATCCCGACAGCAGCAATATCTGCCCTCTCCATTGACGAGTAGCTAGCTCAGTCCACACCCTCCTGGGCTCTTCCAATTTCGCGTTCTCACGCAGTTTGGTCCATGTGACGCTCCGTCTCTGATTACAATATGGCGACCTCCATGTTGAACCGGGTGTGTGTGACCCTTAGGGTCTCGGGGATTTCGAGTGTGACCCCCAAAAAGGGCCCAGGGTACAGTACAGGTCTGTCTGTCCCTCAGCCAGGTAAGACATACATATGGTATATCCCTTTAGCCTGATACTATATGTAAGCCATTGACAGTATCTCTGGCATGTCCATGTGTCATCCTAAACCTGTCACTGAATCTTCTTTTAGGAAAATATATCGTTGATTAAGCTCGTAGTTTGCGGTTTTCCAATACCAACCTGAAGATTAACTTATAAATGCATTAATATAGGGGTTTAAGCTCCAAACTGCAGCTAGTTTGCAAAAGGAATTGCCAAATTGAGACTACAATTGCCAAGATGATACTGTAACATAGAAAAAATAGAATGTGACGGCAGATAAGGGGACACACTCAGATAAGAACCATTCAGCCCATCTAGTCTTCCGAATTTTCTAAATACTTTCATTAGTCCCAGGCCTTATCTTATAGTTAGGATAGCCTTATGCCTATCCCACGCATGCTTAAAGGGAATCTCCAGTGCCAGGAAAACAATCTGTTTTCTTGGCACTGGAGAGTCCCTCTCCCTCCCACCCCTCAATACCCCTTCAGTCACTTACCTCAGGCAGCGACATGTCCCACGTCGCTGCCTGCTCCAACCCCTGCCGCTCCACCTTCTTCCTCCGTCGGCCGGTGGGCGAGACTGATCCCGCCCACCGGCCGAAGAGTCCCAATGCGCATGCGTGGCATTGGCACACCCTATAGGAAAGCATTGAAAATTAATTTAAATGCTTCCCTATGGGGAATAGAGCGACGCTGGAGGTCCTCACACAGCGTGAGGACGTCCAGCGACTCTCTAGCACAGATAATCTGTGCTATGATGCAGGAAGTGACCTCTAGTGGCTGTCTACTAGACAGCCACTAGGGGAGGACTTAACCCTGCAAGGTAATTATTGCAGTTTATAAAAAAAACTGCAATAATTACACTTGCAGGGTTAAGGGTAGTGGGAGTTGGCACCCAGACCACTCCAATGAGCAGAAGTGGTCTGGGTGCCTGGAGTGTCCCTTTAAACTCCTTTACTGTGTACCACTTCAGCTGGAAAACTATTCCATGCATCCACTACTCTCTCAGTAAAGTAATACTTCTGTAGCAGAGCTGCAATATTAAAATCCACGATCTCCGCTGGTACAGTAGGTCATCCACAGTCAAGCGCTGAAAAGTAAGGCACTATCCCAAATCCCCCAGTAACCGGACGAAACACAGTTCTGGGAGTCAACTGAGGCTTTATTCACAGGCTTCCTGTATTTATGCAAGTCCCCATGCAAGGGGTTTCCAGACAGACATAACAGGGGTAATACAGTGGGGGACTACATGGGGGACTTCACATTCTGGGCATTTCTCCCATCAGGCACTGCTGCACGAGAGGGATACTCCCACTTGGATACACCGTTAAGTGGATTATCCCTCCGTGCAGCAGAACTGGCATTTCACATTTAAATCTGTAACTTCCACATAATTCACCTGATTTACACGAATGGACGTTCGGTAGATAGCTGGGGTCTGGGGTTACATTTCGTGGGAATACCTCTCAGATCCCAGCTAAAACTACCAAACGCCGCACGAAATACACTTTTTGCTATCAAGTTCGGTTTAAAACCACTGAACATCGATGGGGAACCTTGATGGAACATGGGCGGAACTCCCGAACGGCCTGGAAGTCCAGCGGTGTTCGCGTCGTCGAGTAGCCGTTTTTAGTTCCAGGCGCTCAACGACCAAACACCGCTGGTGGGACAAAGGATCCAAGATGGCCGACCGCCGCGTGGTCGGTAGTCGAACAACGGCCACCTAGGAGAGCCCTTGAGTTAACAAGCGTCACACCTCCCTCTATGGATGGTCTACCAGGGGGGTCCGCATTTGTTTCACGAACAGCCGCTGTTTGTGAAACGAACTACATCAATGCTAGTGGCTTATGGCTGCTAGCATACGAATTCTATAGGCAGCACAATACACATTTCAATTATACATACATCATAGCAGTACATACAGACAACCTTTTGCTACATAAAGTCCAGTATCCTAGAAGTGGCTAGGTTTGCCACAATGCTCCCCCAGAACCAAGCCGGCATACACAGTCTGATCCCAACGGATCGGCTTGGGGATGTCCGGGGAAGTACCCACAGATCACTTTTCAAGTTCAGTTTGTCTAGATAACCAGTCGACGTTGCCGTTTTGTTTCCCTGGGCGGTAGTGGATTGAAAAGTCAAAAGGCTGCAGCGCCAAACTCCAGCGCAGCAGCCTGGCATTGTCCCCAGCCACACGGTTCAGCCACACCAACGGGTTGTGATCTGTGAGCAAGGAAAAAGGTTGTCCATACAAATACGGCTGCAGCTTTTTGAGGGCCCACACCACGGCCAGGCATTCCTTCTCAATGGCGGCATAGCTTACTTCAAGGGGCAATAACTTTCGGCTTAAGTAAGCTACCGGGTGTTCTCCGCCATCTGCTCCAACTTGGCTCAGCACTGCTCCCAATCCAAACATTGAAGCGTCTGTGTGGACAATAAAACGTTTAGTTGGATCAGGAGCAGCTAGTCCTGGTGCATTAGTTAGAGCCGTCTTAAGTTGGTTTAAATGCCTGATCACACTCTGGGGCCCAGACATCCTGTCGAGGAAGGTTCTTGCGGGTCAAGTCAGTCAAGGGTTTGTCCAGGGCACTATAATTGGGCACGAATTTTCTATAGTACCCTGCAGTACCTAGAAACGCTAGTACCTGGGTCTTTGTCCTAGGGGTGGGCCATTTGGCTACGGCTTCAATTTTGGCTGGTTCGGGTTTCTGTTGCCTGCTCCCCACCCGGTGGCCCAAGTACTGCACTTCTGCCATCCCTATATGGCACTTGCTAGGTTTCAGTGTTAACCCTGCCTCTCCGATACGATCCAGAATGGCTCCTATGTGTTGCAGGTGCTCTGCCCAGGTCTGGCTATATATGGCAAAGTCGTCCAGGTATGCGCATGCATATTCCTGGAACCCATCCAATAGCCGATCTACCATCCGCTGAAAGGTTGCTGGGAGCGATGGCCTCTGGGTACCGGGTGGCATAGTCCACTACGGTTAAAATATACCTCTTCCCCGAGGGGCTGGGCTTGGGTAGGGGCCCTACAATATCAACGGCCACCCTGCTAAAGGGTTCTTCAATAATGGGCAGAGGGCACAGTTTAGCTTTGTGGCGGTCCCCTCGTTTGCCCACTCGCTGGCAAATGTCACATGAGGTGCAGTATTGCCGTACATCTTTAGAGATCCCGGGCCAGAAAAAGGCGTGGGTCAATGGGTATCGGGTGCGTGTCATTCCCAGGTGCCCAGACAAGGGAATGTCATGAGCTATTCTAAGCAGTTCTTGTCTATACTTTTGGGGCACTACCAACTGTTTAGTTGTTACCGTGACTGACCCCCCCCAGTCCTCTTTCTGCAATGCGATACAATAACCCTTTCTCCCAAGTATACCGCTCCCCCTCTAGTCCGGCCTAATGTGTGGCGTCTAACTTCACCTCCGCCTCAAATTTGGTGGGGGTATCCCAGGTCATACGTGTCAAGGGGGTGTCATGGTCTCTTACCTGAGCCTCAGAGTGTGTTTGTGGAGCCGTGGTGCGAGCCTGCTGCCGAATGGTCACTGGGTGGGCTTCCTGGTGGGGAGCCTGGGGTATGAAAGCAGAAGTCATCTGGCCCAAGTCATTCCCCAGCACAACATCCGCTGGTAATTTCTGCATCAGGCCCACCTCTACCATCCCCTCCCCCGCACCCCAATCCAAATGCACTTTGGCAATGGGTAGTCTGTACACTGCTCCCCCTGCAACTCGCACTGCCACTGATCCGCCGGTGTGTGCTGAATCAGGAACCAAATGGGGTGCTATCAGGGTTAAAGTAGCTCCTGAATCCCTGAGCCCCTGTACTTCTTTCCCCTCCAGTGTCACTAGTTGGCGATGATGCTGTCGGTTGTCAGTGGCTCGAACCGACATCACCTCATGCAGGATTCCTAGTGGTTCTTCTGCTTGAGCGCTCAGTATCTCTTGAGCGGTTGGCTCCATTTGATAATGGTGGGCCGCGGCCCTTGGTGCCAGATTCTGTCGAACTTGGTTCCATGCTTGCCTGCTCCTGTTCTGGGTGCACTCACGGGATATATGTCCCCACTGCTTGCAGATGTGGCATTGTATGTTAGCCCTGCCGTTATATCGGGATGGTGGTGGTGGATTCCCCTGAGATGGATGAAACGGAGTTGCAGTGGGAGCGGTAGGCTGTAGAGTACTGGGTTGCCCCGTGGGTCGAGGGTAACTCCTAGTTAGGTGTCCGTGATGCCTTCTCGCATCAAAATGCTGGTCAGCTAATCTGGCTGCTTCAGTTGGGGTGAGGGGTTTTCGGTCTCTCACCCATTCTTGTGCCTCTGGGGACAAGCCGTTAAAGAATTGCTCCAACAGTATCAGTTGTCGCAACTACTCCATAGTAGTAGCTTGGCTGGCTTGTATCCACCCTTGTGATGCTTGATCTAGCTTGTGCGCCCACTCTGCATGCAAATCTTTCTCCAGTTTGCGCAAGCCTCTAAACTTGCGCCGGTATGCCTCGGAGTAATGGCATATCTCTCTAGTATCGCCCATTTTACTTTGGCGTAATCCTTGCTGTCCTCTCTGGTTACAGCGCGATAGGCTTCTACTGCCCGACCGGCTAGCTTGCCTGCCTGCCAGTAACGGCACCCATACTGTCTGTTCCAAATCATGTAAATCACATAGCCTCTCAAAGTCTTGTAAATACCCATCAATCTCATCCTTCTCCTCGCAAAACATCTTAAAGGCATGGTATGGGATTTTGGGTTTTACCTGGTTGCTGAGCGAAGCAGTAATGGATTCTGCTCGGGAGAGCGAATTCCGCGGACTGTGTGCCATCACGTACTCCTGCACATCCGCCATCACCACGGACAGCATGTCCTGTGGTACGGGCTGAGGTAAAAATTCCAGCCTGGTCTTCATTTCCCTCTGGTATAGGGTCTCTTCCATGGCTGATGGGGGTGTAGCGCTGCGAGCTCTGTCTCCCTCCATCAGTTCGATAATCAGCACAGCTTTGGATTTGTTGCTGGCTATCTTACCCCTGGCTTCTAGCAGTTCTTTTAATGTAGAATAATCCGTATCCATTCACTTCTGGGTTCGGTTCTTTCGTCGGATTCTAATTGCCACTCCCTTTTGATGTTCGGCAGTTTAAATTGCACGAATCACGCTTTTCGGCTGTAAGGTTGGATCCCACCGCTGCCACCAATTGTAGCGGAGCTGCAATATTAAAATCCACGATCTCCGCTGGTACAGTAGGTAATCCACAGTCAAGCGCTGAAAAGTAAGGCAATATCCCAAATCCCCCAGTAACCGGACGAAACACAGTTCTGGGAGTCAACTGAGGCTTTATTCACAGGCTTCCTGTATTTATGCAAGTCCCCATGCAAGGGGTTTCCAGACAGACATAACAGGGGTAATACAGTGGGGGACTTCACATTCTGGGCATTTCTCCCATCAGGCACTGCTGCACGAGAGGGATACTCCCACTTGGATACACCGTTAAGTGGATTATCCCTCCGTGCAGCAGAACCGGCATTTCACATTTAAATCTGTAACTTCCACATAATTCACCTGATTTACATGAATGGACGTTCGGTAGATAGCTGGGGTCTGGGGTTACATTTCGTGGGAATACCTCTCAGATCCCAGCTAAAACTACCAAACGCCGCACGAAATACACTTTTTGCTATCAAGTTCGGTTTAAAACCACTGAACATCGATGGGGAACCTTGATGGAACATGGGCGGAACTCCCGAACGGCCTGGAAGTCCAGCGGTGTTCGCGTCGTCGAGTAGCCGTTTTTAGTTCCAGGCGCTCAACGACCAAACACCGCTGGTGGGACAAAGGATCCAAGATGGCCGACCGCCGCGTGGTCGGTAGTCGAACAACGGCCACCTAGGAGAGCCCTTGAGTTAACAAGCGTCACACCTCCCTCTATGGATGGTCTACCAGGGGGGTCCGCATTTGTTTCACGAACAGCCGCTGTTTGTGAAACGAACTACATCAATGCTAGTGGCTTATGGCTGCTAGCATACGAATTCTATAGGCAGCACAATACACATTTCAATTATACATACATCATAGCAGTACATACAGACAACCTTTTGCTACATAAAGTCCAGTATCCTAGAAGTGGCTAGGTTTGCCACAATGCTCCCCCAGAACCAAGCCGGCATACACAGTCTGATCCCAACGGATCGGCTTGGGGATGTCCGGGGAAGTACCCACAGATCACTTTTCAAGTTCAGTTTGTCTAGATAACCAGTCGACGTTGCCGTTTTGTTTCCCTGGGCGGTAGTGGATTGAAAAGTCAAAAGGCTGCAGCGCCAAACTCCAGCGCAGCAGCCAGGCATTGTCCCCAGCCACACGGTTCAGCCACACCAACGGGTTGTGATCTGTGAGCAAGGAAAAAGGTTGTCCATACAAATATGGCTGCAGCTTTTTGAGGGCCCACACCACGGCCAGGCATTCATTCTCAATGGCGGCATAGCTTACTTCAAGGGGCAATAACTTTCGGCTTAAGTAAGCTACCGGGTGTTCTCCGCCATCTGCTCCAACTTGGCTCAGCACTGCTCCCAATCCAAACATTGAAGCGTCTGTGTGGACAATAAAACGTTTAGTTGGATCAGGAGCAGCTAGTCCTGGTGCATTAGTTAGAGCCGTCTTAAGTTGGTTTAAATGCCTGATCACACTCTGGGGCCCAGACATCCTGTCGAGGAAGGTTCTTGCGGGTCAAGTCAGTCAAGGGTTTGTCCAGGGCACTATAATTGGGCACGAATTTTCTATAGTACCCTGCAGTACCTAGAAACACTAGTACCTGGGTCTTTGTCCTAGGGGTGGGCCATTTGGCTACGGCTTCAATTTTGGCTGGTTCGGGTTTCTGTTGCCTGCTCCCCACCCGGTGGCCCAAGTACTGCACTTCTGCCATCCCTATATGGCACTTGCTAGGTTTCAGTGTTAACCCTGCCTCTCCGATACGATCCAGAATGGCTCCTATGTGTTGCAGGTGCTCTGCCCAGGTCTGGCTATATATGGCAAAGTCGTCCAGGTATGCGCATGCATATTCCTGGAACCCATCCAATAGCCGATCTACCATCCGCTGAAAGGTTGCTGGGAGCGATGGCCTCTGGGTACCGGGTGGCATAGTCCACTACGGTTAAAATATACCTCTTCCCCGAGGGGCTGGGCTTGGGTAGGGGCCCTACAATATCAACGGCCACCCTGCTAAAGGGTTCTTCAATAATGGGCAGAGGGCACAGTTTAGCTTTGTGGCGGTCCCCTCGTTTGCCCACTCGCTGGCAAATGTCACATGAGGTGCAGTATTGCCGTACATCTTTAGAGATCCCGGGCCAGAAAAAGGCGTGGGTCAATGGGTATCGGGTGCGTGTCATTCCCAGGTGCCCAGACAAGGGAATGTCATGAGCTATTCTAAGCAGTTCTTGTCTATACTTTTGGGGCACTACCAACTGTTTAGTTGTTACCGTGACTGACCCCCCCCAGTCCTCTTTCTGCAATGCGATACAATAACCCTTTCTCCCAAGTATACCGCTCCCCCTCTAGTCCGGCCTAATGTGTGGCGTCTAACTTCACCTCCGCCTCAAATTTGGTGGGGGTATCCCAGGTCATACGTGTCAAGGGGGTGTCATGGTCTCTTACCTGAGCCTCAGAGTGTGTTTGTGGAGCCGTGGTGCGAGCCTGCTGCCGGATGGTCACTGGGTGGGCTTCCTGGTGGGGAGCCTGGGGTATGAAAGCAGAAGTCATCTGGCCCAAGTCATTCCCCAGCACAACATCCGCTGGTAATTTCTGCATCAGGCCCACCTCTACCATCCCCTCCCCCGCACCCCAATCCAAATGCACTTTGGCAGTGGGTAGTCTGTACACTGCTCCCCCTGCAACTCGCACTGCCACTGATCCGCCGGTGTGTGCTGAATCAGGAACCAAATGGGGTGCTATCAGGGTTAAAGTAGCTCCTGAATCCCTGAGCCCCTGTACTTCTCTCCCCTCCAGTGTCACTAGTTGGCGATGATGCTGTCGGTTGTCAGTGGCTGGAACCGACATCACCTCATGCAGGATTCCTAGTGGTTCTTCTGCTTGAGCGCTCAGTATCTCTTGAGCGGTTGGCTCCATTTGATAATGGTGGGCCGCGGCCCTTGGTGCCAGATTCTGTCGAACTTGGTTCCATGCTTGCCTGCTCCTGTTCTGGGTGCACTCACGGGATATATGTCCCCACTGCTTGCAGATGTGGCATTGTATGTTAGCCCTGCCGTTATATCGGGATGGTGGTGGTGGATTCCCCTGAGATGGATGAAACGGAGTTGCAGTGGGAGCGGTAGGCTGTAGAGTACTGGGTTGCCCCGTGGGTCGAGGGTAACTCCTAGTTAGGTGTCCGTGATGCCTTCTCGCATCAAAATGCTGGTCAGCTAATCTGGCTGCTTCAGTTGGGGTGAGGGGTTTTCGGTCTCTCACCCATTCTTGTGCCTCTGGGGACAAGCCGTTAAAGAATTGCTCCAACAGTATCAGTTGTCGCAACTCCTCCATAGTAGTAGCTTGGCTGGCTTGTGTCCACCCTTGTGATGCTTGATCTAGCTTGTGCGCCCACTCTGCATGCAAATCTTTCTCCAGTTTGCGCAAGCCTCTAAACTTGCGCCGGTATGCCTCGGAGTAATGGCATATCTCTCTAGTATCGCCCATTTTACTTTGGCGTAATCCTTGGTGTCCTCTCTGGTTACAGCGCGATAGGCTTCTGCTGCCCGACCGGCTAGCTTGCCTGCCTGCCAGTAACGGCACCCATACTGTCTGTTCCAAATCATGTAAATCACATAGCCTCTCAAAGTCTTGTAAATACCCATCAATCTCATCCTTCTCCTCGCAAAACATCTTAAAGGCATGGTATGGGATTTTGGGTTTTACCTGGTTGCTGAGCGAAGCAGTAATGGATTCTGCTCGGGAGAGCGAATTCCGCGGACTGTGTGCCATCACGTACTCCTGCACATCCGCCATCACCACGGACAGCATGTCCTGTGGTACGGGCTGAGGTAAAAATTCCAGCCTGGTCTTCATTTCCCTCTGGTATAGGGTCTCTTCCATGGCTGATGGGGGTGTAGCGCTGCGAGCTCTGTCTCCCTCCATCAGTTCGATAATCAGCACAGCTTTGGATTTGTTGCTGGCTATCTTACCCCTGGCTTCTAGCAGTTCTTTTAATGTAGAATAATCCGTATCCATTCACTTCTGGGTTCGGTTCTTTCGTCGGATTCTAATTGCCACTCCCTTTTGATGTTCGGCAGTTTAAATTGCACGAATCACGCTTTTCGGCTGTAAGGTTGGATCCCACCGCTGCCACCAATTGTAGCGGAGCTGCAATATTAAAATCCACGATCTCCGCTGGTACAGTAGGTAATCCACAGTCAAGCGCTGAAAAGTAAGGCAATATCCCAAATCCCCCAGTAACCGGACGAAACACAGTTCTGGGAGTCAACTGAGGCTTTATTCACAGGCTTCCAGTATTTATGCAAGTCCCCATGCAAGGGGTTTCCAGACAGACATAACAGGGGTAATACAGTGGGGGACTACGTGGGGGACTTCACATTCTGGGCATTTCTCCCATCAGGCACTGCTGCACGAGAGGGATACTCCCACTTGGATACACCGTTAAGTGGATTATCCCTCCGTGCAGCAGAACCGGCATTTCACATTTAAATCTGTAACTTCCACATAATTCACCTGATTTACATGAATGGACGTTCGGTAGATAGCTGGGGTCTGGGGTTACATTTCGTGGGAATACCGCTCAGATCCCAGCTAAAACTACCGAACGCCGAACGAAATACACTTTGCTATCGAGTTCGGTTTAAAACCACCGAACACCAATGGGGAACGTTGATGGAACACGTGTCGTCGAGTAGCCGTTTTTAGTTACAGTTGCTCGACGACCAAACACCGCTGGTGGGACAAAGGATCCAAGATGGCCGACCGCCGCGTGGTCGGTAGTCGAACGACGGCCACCTAGGAGAGCCCTTAAGTACCGATTGCAACAATGTTGCAATCGGTTAACGAGCGCCACACGTCCCTCTATGGGTGGTCTACCAGGGGGGTCCGCATTCGTTTCACGAACAGCCGCTGTTCGTGAAATGAACTACATGAATGCTAGTGGCTTATGGCTGCTAGCATACAAATTCTTTATGTAGCAACCTTTTGCTACATAAAGTCCAGTATCTTAGAAGTGGCTAGGTTTGCCACAACTTCCTGATTTTATTTTTAAACCTTTGTCCCTCTAATTTAAGACTATGTCCTCTTGTTGTGCTGTAACTGAGTTGGAGAATTGTTTTCAATTTTGCTATTTGGCTTTTTATTTGCTGCAGTTTGGAGCTTAGTGAATAAACCCTTTAGTGTACTTTGATTTACATACACGCAGTTATGAAAACATGTACCTAGCTAATAAAAACAGTAGAGTTTACCATAAGTATATGAATATATATATATATATATATATACACACACAACTAACAGATAATGCTATGAATGTTTATGTATCAAACATGCAGTTTATTTACTAAAGTGACAATTGTCAGGATTCAAAGTGAATTTCAAAATTCAGGCAACGATAGCCGAACTGGAAAAATTATCCAAGTCAGCTATGCTTCCTGTTTAGCTACATTGACCTTAAATGTGAAATCCACTTTGAATATCTGTCAATTCTCACTTTAGTGAATAACCCTGATTTATAAGTCCATCAAACTTCACAAGGGTTATTTGCAATATAGTTCCTTATTTCTGTTGTGTATTTCTCAGCAGCTCCAGTGACACGGGGAAACCGTCCTTTCCAGAAGGGCATATTAAAGAGACAGGCAAGTGCTATTTTAATCATTCAGGTCATTTTTATGCGTGGCCAATCAGTATGATACCTGTCAATTTTACTGAGTTTGGTAGGACTGTTCTTTATGAGGCAGGTTTGTTCTCTGGTGTTGTGTATCTGGTTCAGTGATTCTGTGCTGTCAATTCATTATGTGTATATGACTCTTCTAAATATGCAGAAAGTCTAAAACATTTTATCAACTGGAATGGCCAGCATTGACTTGTGAAGGCTATATTCTCTTATATTCTAGCTCACTTAGCCATTTATTACACGGCATGAACTCGCAGTTGACTTTGAGAGTTTTTCTAGAGTTACATTTGGTTGCTGGAGAGGAAGAGGTCAAGCACAGATTGTCCATATTTTCTGCCTTTACATTCTCTAAAATGTCCTAAATTGTTTTATTTTGCTCATTAGATCCACATACTTTTTTTCCTGTAGTTCCTATGCCTTTATTTTCATTTCATTTCAACTTCATGGTCTGAGCTGGGAGGACATTCCAATCTCTTCAAATCTTTGTGCAAATAATTTCCACTGAAACAAATCTCTCTCTCTCTCTTTTTTTGTATAGCCACCTGCTCCAAGGACAGAAAAGATGCTCCCAGATCAAGACTGGACTAGTGTTTATCCAACTGCAGCAGCATTTAAACCTTCAGCAGTGCCACTTCCCATTCGCATGGGATACCCACTAAAGGGCAGTGTCCCTCTTGAAAAGACAGGGAATCTTGAGCTTGTGAAGGTAAATGGTCGGAAGTCAAATGTGATTAAAACGGAGGTTAAGTCTTAACATGGTTATTCACTAAAGTCTAAATGGCTCCAAACGCAATGGGGCAAAACCATCCGGCTGAAAATGGGGCACTTCTCTTGCGACTTGACTATCAGAGTGCTCTGGTTAGTTTACTAGCCAAGCAATCGGAGCGCTTCTAGTCATATTGAAAAGCATGGGAAACTTTCCCACGCTTTGTGATACCTATCATAGTTAGTGACGCCTAAAGGGCTTTTCCCCACTAAGAGCAGTCATTCGGTGTCGAGCCCTCCATTGTTACATTGTTAACATGTTTTTTTTTTTGTTGTTATTTTGCAATGGCTTTTTTTTAAATATAAATTACAAGTGTCGGGTATTATGGATTTTTATTTGGTCTTTTTTGTGGCTGAAGACAGATGAATTACAAGAAAGAAGACTTCTGATGGTAAGTATTTTTTGGCCTCCTTGTCATTATTATTAGGGTGAGGGGGTAAGTACTGGCTTTATTTATGTGGTGGTTTGGGGGTTGCAAATGTCTAGCCACCAGGTGAAAAATATACTATTATTGCAAGCCAACTCCCCCTCCCCCCACAATTCCCTTTTTATAATTAATTATGGTCCCTACAGCATAGGTTGATTGCCAGGGGAGGGGATTGGTGGGAGCTGGGAGAGGGGACACTCCCAGCTTATTATAAATATTGGGGCCCCCAGCACAGGCATGGGTAGGAGCCAGGGGAGGGGACACTAGCTCCCCCCTGTTATAAATATTAGGGCTCCTGGTTGCTGGCATGCTGGCATTCCCGACCATGTCCCCTTCCCCCCTTGCTATTACTAGCAAAATGGATGCCAAGTTGCTAGTTTTAAATGTTTAGCCGATATGTTCCCACGTTACCTCCATTATAGCAATATTGACACCTATGGGATTTTTATTATTATTTATTTTTAAAGTGGCTACTGGCTAACAAGTGTTGGCCAGCCGCTACATAATTGACCCTAACGCTACCGAGGATTTTTAACTATGTAAAGCAAGTGAATTATAATTTGTGAACGCACATCCTGCTGTAGGCTTTCAGTTTATTTGCTGTCATGTCGATTTTGTATTTTTTTCCTCCTCATAAACAGACCTTGATGTGTTTACCTTATTCTTGCTTTTCTCCCCATTGATTTCCAGATACCCAATTTTTTGCACCTGACCCCTGTTGCCATAAAGCAACACTGTGCAGCTCTACGAGGTGAGATCATTGATTAAGATAATGCTCGGAGGCTTAGGTGAAATTTTACATTTTTCAGTGAACGATTTTTTTATTTTTATTTTTTTATAGTTAGTGTAATTTTATATGAACATGTTACAGGTTTGATAATTTGTAATTCTGCAAAATATAAAGATGAAACAGTTCATTAATAAATAAACAGGATGTTTCTCCTGAATGCTCTACTTTAAAGGGATTCTATAGTGCCAGGAAAACAAAGCCGTTTTCCTGGCACTAAAGGGTTATAAGATCCCCCCCCCCCCCCCCTCCCGCAGGGCTGAAGGGTTTAAAACCCTTTCAGCCACTTACCTGAATCGAGCGCCGATGGTCCTCGGCGCTGGGTCAGGCTCCGCCCACGCTCCTTCTCAGCCGTCAGCTGGCGGGGAAAACCAAATGCGCATGCGCGACAATGGCCGCACGCGCATTAGACCTCCGCATAGGAGAGCATTATTCAATTCTTTCCTATAGGGAAAATCAGACGCTGGAGGTCTGTGAAGGACGTCCAACGTCCGATAACGGACCAAAAGTCCGTTTGGATTCCGGAAGCCCTCTATAGGGCAGACTTAGAGCTGCAATGTAAACATTGCAGTTCTCTGGAACTGCAATGTTTGCATTGCAGCACTAAGTGCAAAAGGGTCACAGCCCCCAGACTACTTCAATTAGCTGAAGTGGTCTGGGTGCCTACAGTGTTCCTTTAAGAATTCTTCATGTATCTGTTTTTTTTACATATTCTTTAAAGTTTTTGATTTTTGGTGCCATTTTCTTGGCCGATGTTTGCTATTTGAAATGCATTTAGTTTGTTATAGTTTAATTCATAGGGATTTATGTTTAAATAGCAATAGAAGAGCATTTACAGTAGACAACCAATGATGCTTTACTAATCTGTTAATTTTGTGGAGTTGGTGAGGGAATTAGAAAATGTGAATAAGTACATGACTTGTTCAGGCCTGCTTATTGGAAGTGTGTGTGTGTGTGTGTGTGTTTCTGACAACACTTCCTGCTGTAGAAATGTGTTTGTGCATCTTTTGTTTTGCAGATTTCTGCACTCATTGGCCATCTGCTCTTTCAAGTGATGAGCTATGTACACAGCACTTTCCTATTGAATTTCAGACTGTAGATTATGTCACAGCTGGTCCTTCTGTACGAAATCCAAAAGCCAGAGTGGTAACTCTGCAGGTGAGTGATGAATTGTATCGTAGGCAGTCCTAGAGCTGCTCAAACCAGTGGACATTTCATAAGTTTATTTTCAATGTACAATTTTCCCTGTTGAAAGCTATATTGTAAAGGATAACGTGATGTGGACCTCCTTACTCCTTATTTCATTATACAATGTCAGAAAGATCAATTGGCCTTTATATTACCCTAGTGAGTTTTTTTTTCTTTTTACAACATATTAAATATAAAAAGTATGGGGGGCGTGGCTAGCCGTGCAGCACACCAGACGTGTCTATGTGGAGCTCCTGCTTCATCAACCTAAAATCAGCCTAATAAACTAACAAAACGCAGAACTGAGACCCGAGAACCCAGCAGTTCAAAGCACTAAGACCCCCTGCACAGAGATGGGAAAGAAAAACAAGAAACCTACCCGCCTGGAGAGCTCCTACCAACCTGACATCACGCGATCATTTGAAAGGCCGCAACAGCCTCCTCCACCCAAAATGGCGCCGGGAAGGCCCCGAAGTGCCAGCGACTCTGAATCCTCTATAGAGGAGGAGAACTGCCAGGCCGCAATCCCAACCGCCGCAATATACGGGTCGGAGACGTCAGACTCGGACGACTCGCCTTCTACAAAAGGCGATATCAAGAAGCTACTCCTGGACCTGCGGGAGATGTGGAAGGCCGATTTGGCCGGAGTGAGGAAGGAGGTTGCTGACATAAAGGGGCGCCTAGATGCTGTGGAAACCCGAGAAGGCACAAGAGATGCCCTCTTGAATGATACCAGTAAACAAATGGACACACTAACGCTCCAACTCCGGAGACTCACCCAAGCGGTAACAGCGATGGAAACACGACACCGCAAGAGAAATGTCCGCATACGCGGAGCCCCCGAAGACATAGGCCCAGAGGCCTTATTGATCTATGCGAACAAAGTGGCAGAGACAATGGGGGCAAAACAAGACGGAGACGCAAAACCGATAATGGCAGCGTTCAGAATCAGGAAAGCCCCGACAGCCCCAGCAGACGCATCCAGAGACCTCATCGCCATCACCCGTGATATCACGGTAAAAGCGACGCTGATGGCCTACTCCAGGAGGAATCTTACTGTCGCCGTAAACAACCACCATGTGGTTCAACAGGTCCAACGAAGATCCAACAGGTCTGCTACAGGCCCTACAGTTGCACCAACTAGCGCTCGTGGATGGGACAGGCGAGACACAGGAGAGCAGCATCGGGTCGGAAAAGAAGAGGCGCAGACAGCACCCGCAGCATCCCCCACCAACTTGAAGGGGCAAAGGACTGACCCACAATACTCTCCAGGCAAATACCATAAGACGCTTAACCGGTCTTTAAATGGGTGACTTATTGACTAATATTCTTACGATATATGTGGGTGTTATTCCTAGTTGTCATATATCAATCCCTTGTCTTAGTATATCAGCTCACATGTCTTTGAAAGTTCATAGGTGCTACCAATGTGTACCATACGCCAAAAACCTTGTCATGCACATCTATTTTTACTTAATAGGCCCTTTGATTGTTTAATCCCAGTCATATGAGGTTCCAAAAGTGAACTTGGAGGTGCAACTTGTTTTTTTAATTTTCCTTAACTATGAGCGTCTCAGTACCTCTCAGTCTACCAATCCTCAGATAACATATTGCTGTTTGATATGAATGCAGCATACTCAAAGTGCTTAACACAGAGAGTCCGTCAGCATCTAGTGTGCAACGACTATATTTGTATCATTTTATTTCACTTTAAGTTTTAATATCGAGAAAGCTTCATAACCTAAAAATGGTGCAACCAGGTAAACGACTAGTCCAACTGCTCGATGATACTTAGCGGCATAACGTTGTGGCACATGGTATATGCTTGTTATTCTTACTTTTTACATATTTGGATGAGCTGATAGCAATATAATTTGTTGTACCTTTAGATATGATTGTTTAAAAAGTTTACTTAATAGGCCCTTTGATTGTTTAACCCAGTCTTCTGAGGTTTCAAATGTGAACTTGGAGGTGCAGCTTGACATATACGTATATTTTAGATTTTCTGTTTTTTTTTTGTTTTTATTTTCCTTAAATATGAGCGACTCAGTACCTCTCAGTCTACCAATCCTCAGCTAACATAATGCTGTTTGATATGAATGCAGCATATTCAAAGTGCTTAGCACAGAGAGTCCGTCAGCATCTAATGTGCAACGACTATATTTGTATCATTTTATTTCATTTTAAGTTTTAATATTGAGATAGCTTCATAACATAAATATTGTGCAGCCCGTTAAACACCTAGTCCATCTCCTCGATGTTACATAGAGGCATATCGTTCTGGCATATGGTAGATGCTTGTTATTCTTACCTTTTACGTATTTGGATGAGCTGATAGCAATGTAATGTGTTGTACCTTTAGATATGACTGCTTAAAATGTTTACATTTTGTATTATTACAAAAACCCAGAGAGACTGTATATGCCAGCGCCAAGTGCCGCGGGCATACCAAATGACTAACTTTTCTCATCTTTGCATGGCTATTACTTGGCCTCAAATAGTAACATAGATCGGGAAGAAGGGGCTCCTTATTATGTCCACTACCCATATGACCCCACTAGGATAGATTGCCCACCCGGGCTATTGCTCAACCCGAATTAGGTTTACAATTGTGCAATTACTACGCACACCATGTCAGGGCTGTGTCTAACAAGCATATCTCTTCTCTTATGTTTTAATTTTATCAGACACGTACAACATGATCATTTTCCCTTTCCTTTCTAAATGGTACACGGTGCAGTACGGAATGCTCGGGGTCCGCTTAAGCTGCCAACAAGTTAACCCAAATAATCTAAAACCCCAAGTAGATGATAACCTAATACACCAAACTGCTCATACTAAGTCCAGCCTACCAGCGGACAAGACGTAATACCTGAACTAAACCTAAGCCCTCACGAGCAGTAGGTGAGTTAAATTGTAACGTACACCTTAGGCCCGCTAGAGCCGCTCAACCGCGAGGCCAAACCGGTACCCTCGAACCTAAAGAGAACGCCAAAGAGATAAAGCGCACTGCACACCCTAAGTCCGCACAAGCGGCTGGTGCGATGGCCAGATATGTGTTATTATGGTTTTCCCTCCGTACTTGTTACTGAATGCACCAGAGAAGCTAACATGTCCGACCAAGAAAGACTCATGTTTATTATTATTAATTGCTGTATTGTTTGATTTATATTACTTGTACTACTTTTAACTTCTTGTAATGAATGTTTATAAACTTCCATCAAAACCGGTGGGCATTTTCCCACCACACAAAAATAAAGAATTGAAGAAAAAAAAATATATAAAAAGTATAATGATAAATTGTAATCATAAATGAGAACAATATTATAGCAATACACATCAATTATTATTAGAACAAAAAAAAGACATTTTTTGTGATATGAATCTGTGTGCTAAGAAGGGGCAAAAAGGCAGTTTGACTAGAGTATGCTTGATGTAGACATAAGATACAGAGGCGATTTGGGCAAAATTAATTACTGTAGGAGGGGTTTAATCAGGTACACAAGGTCCTGCCTGCTCAATGCTAAACCAGGCTTGCGGAGAGTGTTAGTGATACGCAATATAGGTACCAGATTTTAGAAAATATGTGGAATACAAAAGGGCCTTTCCAAAGCTTAGTAAAGCAGAGACAGGCTGCTGTGCATGAGCAAGGGCAAGTGGACATCTAAGAAGATAACTTTTGGATGAACTGGGTCAGGAGTGAGATTGTTGCCCAGTATTTCATAACACTGGGTGAAGACATTAACCTACATGGGGGGAGAGGGAGGGACATTCCGGTCAAACCAGGGTAAATTGGTTGGAGTCTCTTGAGAAAGAAGTTTCATCTCGTTAAAGGGATACTGTAGTCATCAGAACAACTAAAGCTTAATGTACTTGTTCTGGTGTTTTCTGCCTGTCCCTGCAGTCTTTTTAATGTTTTACATTACTGCCTAGTAACACCTGTACTGGCAGTCACTCAGATGGCCACTAGAAGTGTTTCCTGGGTCAGTGCTGCACATGTTCCCCAAATTGCGCACAAATCAATGCATCTTTATTAGGAGTTGTTGATTGATGCAGCGTGGAGTTTTGCCTCCCAATGCTTGGCTGAGACCATCAAACTTGGTGATCTCAGTCAAGGCTGCGGGGTGAAGCCAGCCGCAACAAGACCAGTGCATCGCAAGAAAAAAGGCGAGCAAGATATATTTTTAACGAGAAACAAGCTGGGCTGGCAATCTAAACAGCACTATTAGAACTATAATGTAAGGAATTTGTGTTTTGTATTCCTGACACTATTGTATAGTATAGTGTGACCAAAATACAAGTGGTGAGTTTCTAAATAATAATTTCCAGTCTTGTTTGCAAAATGTAACAGCCAATATCCAGTTCCCACAATGACTGATATAAACAGGGGTATGGGTTGCTGTCCAGAACAGAGTTAATATTTGAGATGACACTTGTAGCCCTGCCTTTTCTGGCACAGTCTTTTTAAATGGGTACTTTGCAAGAGTGTTGAGGACTACAACTGAAATGATAAAATGTTGAATCTTGTTATTCAAATGATATTATAGGTCTCCTGTAAGTATCCAAGAGATACGGGGGCATATTTGACAACTAAGGGCTCGTTTTCATCTTTGTTGGTTACTGACGGCTACATTTTAACCGTAGCGACAGGCAGCCACTAAATGTCAGGCGCTAAGTAATTGTTAACTGCTGTTATTCTTTTGGGAGCTGCTAACCGCTACTTAGCTACTGTTTTCCAACCTTGTTTCTACTCCTTACTGGATGCTAACCCAGAAAGCCAGCCTCTGACCTAATGTAAAGAGGTTGATGACAGCTCAAACCTTATACATCCTATATAAACAAAGTCTCATTCTGACTCTTTCAACAAGTTTTACTGACCAGCTGCTGTTTGCCTGTTGCTAATGGTAACATAGGATGAAATGCATGATCATGTGTGTTTCTGTGCTTTTAGAGCAAGCCGCTAATATGTACTTGGTTAATATCTGTTTCAGCAGCTATTTAAAAAATATATATATTTATTAAGATTGTAAATCTGGTGGTAATATTTAGTTGTTGCATGCGACTGGCTGTTACCTGTGACAGCCTAAGGCACCTATTTATTGAAAAAATTGTAAATGAACCATAAGTCACTGCCACTGTTATATAGCCTTCCTAAGAACTGCTTTGTTGCCCCTGGAACTGCCTGCGACAAATGCTGGATTATTGAGGATAGGAACAAGAGAAGTGAGAGTTTCTTTAAATTGTTAGAGATAATAAAAGGAAGGGAGACTTCCACAGAGAAGAGAAACTAAATAGTCCAGTCCACATAAGTCATATTCAATATCAACCCATTGAATTCTCACTGGCTCAAATTTCCACACAGCAAATTGAATTAATTGAGCCAGCCATGATATCTTGCATTTATCCCAGAATTATAACTTTGTGTTATTCACTAAACACAATTGACTATAATTTCGAGTTCAGTAAATAAACCCCAGTGAGAATTATCAGATGGATCAGGGTATATCTGAAGCATTATATGCTTGAGAGGGGTTTTGCATGTTGGCTGCAAAAGCAATGATCAAGGTGAAGCTGAAAGGACTTGCAGAAGTTTGGTGCAGCTGAATCATGTAGGTACACCCTGCATGCTCTTACTGTAGAAGTACTTGTATGGATAATGAGGATGTTAGAATTCCTCACTGCAAAACCTTAAGATGCCTTAGAGTTGTTTGTCCTCTGCAAAATCAAAGGAAAATAGGGTGACAGCCCCATGGCGTTATATATGTGTCAGTACTTTGTTAAACACAGATCTTTTTTTCACAGATGTTTGTTTGCTGTACACAACCGCTTTGAAACACAACTCAGGAAGAAATGCATAGTCAGTGAACCACTCATGGACAGCTGTTTTGTTGTTATATATATCCTATTGTACAGCGCTGTCTAATCTGTTGGTGCTTTATAAATAAGAATAATATTATCTTTACCCAGAAACATTCTCCAGTTCAGCCATTGTTTTGTCAATTGACATCCTCTTTTAATATGGATTTGTGTGTTTAAAATAAAATATATTTTAATTGGACATTTAATACATTTTACACTTTGCCCCTTTTTCTTCTCCATTCTTTTCTCCTTTTCTCTCAGGTGAAACTCTCCAATCTAAACCTGGATGATCATGCTAGGAAAAAGCTAATTAAACTTGTCGGATCTCGATACGATAAAGACTCTGATATGTTGACTATTCGGACTGACAGGTATGCAATACTTACATCCCGTTAGACTGAACCTGTGACGACCCATTGAGCATAGTTCTGCACAACCAATTATCAGGCTGTAGTGGTTATGGAGTATTTATTTAAGTCTAATATGTCTTTGCTGCCAGTAATATGTGTATACGTGGGAAAGAGTCGGAGGGAAATTTATGGGAAAAATAAAGTTAAAAAGAAAATTATGGTGTAATGCATGCATACTTCACACTCTTTGTAGGAGACCTTGCATTTGTCTTTAATATGGGTAAAAAGAAGGGGAAATCCACCAAAAAGTATAAGCGCATTCCCTACAGAGCAATTAGGTGAAAGGGAGGGGATCATTTTATAGATAGGTACTGGTGTTGGATATCAGCAGTAAGTTTAGTGCACCTCTATATAATTATACCTTTTTGTAATCTTGGTGACCATGTTTGGGAGTTTTATCTATTCCTTATAGTGTATGCATATGGATAAAATTAATACAAGGCTCTGTAATCACAGAATGTCATTAAAGTAATTCACAACTGGATAAAAATTAAAGTATCAAAAAGGAAAACACAAAATTTACATATTTCTTACACCCAAGTGTATATTATTACACATATTCCTAATCGAGGTGGCATGCAGGACTATGATTAGAAATAATTTGTAATAATATGCACTTGGATGTGGGAAATATGTATATACTTTGTTTTCATTGTTTGCTGGAAAGCAGTAACCAATTTGAATATTCGTGTTTTCATAATGCTCTTGTGATTGAGATATCTTCTCTTTGATGTCCATCGTTGTAGGTACAGGTCAAAATGAACTTGTACTTTTGTGTTTTTACCTGCAGAGTTGATGGATTTATTTGTTGTGTAGAAGTGTATTGACCCTGCTAACTAACATTGGCAACTGTTTTGGTTGTGGGCTTAGAGAGTGAGACTGTGACAGCAACTAGTAAGAAGAATGTTTTTGTATTTTACCATGGGGGAGGTGGGAGAAAGACAGTCTATATACAAAATCATTGCTTCACTAAGTATTGCGTATGAAATATATATGGATTGATCTGTTTCCTCTTCATTATTTCAGATGTCCTCTTCGAAGACAGAATCAAGATTATGCTATGTACCTCCTAACTGTCTTATACCATGAATCATGGGTAAGTGTTTACCATGCATTATGCAGTATATTCTTTAGCTCTCTTTGTGAGTGGAGGTCTACAAAGCCAGGAATATGCAGCTTTATCTCTGTGTACATAAATAACCCTATATTTTTGGTGATATACTGATGATCGTCTCAAGAATTGTGTAGTATTTAATTTTTTTTTTTTTTGCTCGTGTGAAGTACTGTTATGACCTAGTTTCGGAGAAGTGGATTAGTCCGTTTTGAACCAACTTGTGTCTGAAGATACATTCTGAACATATTGATAAAGAAAAAAAATTTAGAGCCTGGAGTTAATGGAATGTTTAACTTTTTTACAGGGCATTATAGGCTTCCTTTTTTTTTATTTATTTATTTATTTATTTTTTTAAAAAGACACTCTTTATGAGAATTACAGGCTGGAATTTTTTGGGGGGAATTTCCTAAATAATAAATAAATAATAAATAAATAATAAATAAATAATAAGAAATAAATTCACTTGTATTAGAAGGTTCTTTGCTTTTTATGCAAGAACCAATATAATAAATTTGATGCACAAGTCTAATCTTCTAAATTGCATGCAGTGCTGCAGGCACAAGGCTATGTTTTGGAAGTGCAGGGGAAGCATGTTAGTGTTGATTTATCCTAATTCTTGCTAAGCACAATGTACTGCACTCAGTCTGTAGTTGGCATGTGCCACCCGATCTGAGGCCGTTCCCTGTACACAAACCTCCCAGCTCTTTCATTACCTTTCAGTGACTCGTTAATATTTCAGCGGCTCCTCATCTGATGAATTGCCTTTGATTGCGTTGCATATTTCATGAGCCTTTCTGACACTTGTGATTTTTCCATGATCTGGGCAATCTTGCTATTGCAGTGTGGGTGGGAATCCCTGGGGATGAGCACCTCTTAGAAATTAACCTGTATGTCATCTCTTTTTGTCGTGTTGGCTTTTTATATGATATGGATTCTCCTGGATTTCCCCAGAGATCGAGCAATTATGCGTTAAGTCTTAAAATCTGTATTAACAAAGAAAGTCTGCAAGGTGCTTCAAATATAATTATTATATATATATATATATATATATAATGTGCTCAACTGACGTGTCAAACTGATTGAGATAGATATATCTATCAGTGCCACAGTGATAAAAATGTATATAAAATATTTATATAACCATATATTAAATCAAGTAGATACTGGTAACATAGTAAGAAAGTAATATAAAATAGTACAAAGAAAAAAAAAAATATTACTATAAGCATTATGGTAAGAATTACTCATATGACCCAGAGCTGTACTAGGCTGTGTTTAAAGGGCTCAAGGGTTCCAGTATTTTTTATGCAAGACAAATAAATGTTTCATGCTGCTTTACCTGCTGTATTTGTGGTACCTAGCAGTACTTGGTTAATTACGTCTCTGTTTTCCAGCTGTATTATTTAGATTGTATGAAGTAGTGTATTGATTAAAAATATGGAAATGAAATAGAAATGACTGACCGTTATTTTTCAAATATACACATTTCTTGTTGGCAAACAGGGATTCCATTAAGTAAGATAATTCATCTTGAATTTACTGTGTTTACAGCATGTCCAAAGGATTTGCATCTTGTGCACTGAAGCTCCCTTAAACTAAGATGCGATTTAAAATCTCAAAAAAATTTCTGCTCCTATAGCTTTTTTTTTTTTTTTTTTTTTTTTATGCTGGATATTTGTGTATATTCCATAAACCTGCAGTTAAATATTACTATCATACTATTGTTTATTTACGAATGTGAATTTGAGTACAGTATGCAAGTTTAAGGATACAGTGCATCGTTTGTATGCTTAAGTCTACTTTGTTGTTTCAGAAAACAGAGGCTTGGGAGAGCGAAAAGGAAGAGAGTGACATGGAAGAATATGTGTGGGAGGGCAGCAAGTCAGAAGCAAATGTCCTTCAGACTTTGCTTAAGGCAGGTAGTGACCCTCTCACCAAAGAAGAAGTCCTACAGTCTCCCAGTGTCCAAGAATACCGCAGTGCTGTTCTGAGACTACGTAATGAGGGAGAAAATGAGGAGAGTGTAAATTCCTACAAGGAAAGTGTAAAAAAAATGTTAGGCCTGGCATAAATTACAGTCCTCAAGGTATCCAAAGATTAGTTTTGAGGACATTGCATATTGGATGATCAGCGAACCCAGCTCTAATCTTCACGGGTTATGAACAATGTAAGACCTGTTTACAGTCTTATAAACAATCTTCAAGTACTACAGAGCTATGGCTGGTTGATTCCTGACATGTCTCATATCACCGTGAGAACTTTGCCATGGACTTGAATGTGAGCAAAATAATGTCATGAATCTAGAATCTACACAACAATCTTCCAAAAAAACTCTCTGAAATGCATTTCTGGTTAAAAAATTAATGTATCTTTTGAAACTCGTCTTGACAATTGCGCTGAATAAACATTAATGGTTGTTCACTTATCTCATGCAAAAAATGTTGTTTAATGCATTTTCAAATAAATTCCTTCATTTTGTAAGTAACTTAAAACCTTTTTAAGGATGTGTATTGTTTCTTTGTCTCATCCTTAGTACTGTTGGTATTCGTGGATCTTAAAGGGAACCTATAGTTCAGAAAATAACAATTATTTCAGCACTATAGTTTCCCTTTTGACCACCCCCTTTGCCCTGTAAAAATGAAGTAAAATAAATATTACTCACTTTGTTTCCACTGCAGCTTCCATTCCCGCTCCGCCTCCACTGATGTTAACAGGCATGCTGACGTCCCCCAAGATATCATCTGGCATTTTATTCCCAGTTTTACTCGTTTCTTAAAAAAACTAAAAACTGCCTTGTTTTACATTGCAGGGTTAGAACTAAGGAATCACTGCACCCAGACTGCTTCATTGAGATGAAATGGTCTGGGTGACATATAGTGTTCCTTTAACCCCTTAAGGACACATGACATGTGTGACATGTCATGATTCCCTTTTATTCCAGAAGTTTGGTCCTTAAGGGGTTAAAGGACCACTATAGTGCCAGGAAAACACTTATTTTCCTGGCACTATAGGGTCATTAGGTCCCCCCACCCTGAGGGTCCCCCTGAAGGGGTTAAAACCAGCCACTTACCTTTCTCCAGCGCCAGGCTCCCTCGGCGCTGGTGACCTCTGCTTCCCCTACTGACGTCAGATCCGAATGCACATGCGCAACAGGAGCCGCGCACACATTCAAACTGCCCATATGAAAACATTACTCAATGCTTTCCTATGGACTTCCAGCATCTTAGAATTGCGGAAACGCCTCTAGCGGCTGTCAGTGAGACAGCCACTAGAGGCTGGATTAACCCTCAGTAAAACATAGCAGTTTCTCTGCAGGGTTAAAACTAGAGGGACCTGGCACCCAGACCACTTCATTGAACTGAAGTGGTCTGGGTGCCTATAGTGGTCCTTTAAACATGTCCTCTATCTAGTTTCATGATTTCCAAGTTCTTCTGCACCACACTGTATTGTCCATTAAAATAGCACTGTAACTTTATCTCATTAAAGTTTATGTAGTGTCTGGAGTCCCATGTGGTTATCCTCTATTCAGTGTCAAACCGTTTGTCATGTTTTAAAGATATACATGAGTTCCTGCATCAATCCTGTGCTCCTTGGGCTAATGAGAAAACATTAGACTGAGCAGCAATGGGCAGCTGAGATTGGCTGACCACTTTCAGCCTGTCACAGCACCCATTAGGTATGAATTGCTGTGACAAGTAGGAAGTGTGTAATCTCTGACCTGGCCATATCTCCAGTGGGGCAGAGCTATGTGAAGCTAGAGACCCTCATTCACTGTTAAACTGCTCACAAATAGTTTAAGACTGAATGAAGGGAGAGTGCCAGGAGACTCCAGGCAATATAACCAATTCAATGCGATGAAATGGTTATAGTACCTACAGTGTCCCTCTAAGAAATGGAAAACATTCCCTGCATATGTTTATGACGAATTCTGGGAAGCAATGAATCCATGAAGACCCTCTGACTAGGGGGTGGGTTATGATATTTGCTCCACGGGGGCTTGTGCTGTGAGGTGTATTTTATTCTCGTCTCCATACCAGTTTTGATTGACTCAGCAAGAAAGTGCTTACAATATTAGCATGTAGAACAAAATTAAACAGAAGAGTGTGAGAGTATATGTTATATTATATTCAATCATTTAAGAAGGGCCTTAAAACCCATCTCTTCAGGAAAGCTTATGGCCTCCCAGAGTAATCTCTACCTTACATATCTCTCTCTTGCTCTCTCCAATAGGACAGTGCTTTGCTCTCTCCTTCAGCTCTGCTTCACTCTTATTTGATATTTCCTGTCCTAATGTTTCTAATACCCCACCTCCTATCGTCTGTAAGCTCGTTTGAGCAGGGTCCTCTTCAACCTATCGTTCCTGTAATTTTTCGTGTAATTGTCCTATTTATAGTTACATCCTCCCTCTCATAATATTGTAAAGCGCTACGGAATCTGTTGGCGCTATATAAATGGCAATAATACTATTATTAAAGCTGGAGGAGCATTTTATTAAGCTCTTTTCCTTTGAAACATGAATGCAGGGCTACCAAACAAAAGACTGGAGATTTATCCACTCCACAGGTAATAAGGTAGAACTTTACAAACAAAGTACAATTAAGCTGTCCTTATGTACATGAATGCAACATATAAAATCCCTTCAGTAAGATGTATCTAAGAGAAGAAAATGCGGGGTAGAAGACTGCACCAAACCCAAGACTTGAGAGGCCTATCCGTAGACAAGTAGGACTTTGTTCAGATAATTGAGTTTGGCCCCACCCCTGAATATCAAGTAGCACAGATCATTTTATTTATTGTTAAGCCTTAACCAATCGGAATGTGATGATCCGTATCCATTTGACAGTTTGTTAGTGTAACTGGCCTATTATAAGTTTCCCTTTTTAAATTTTGTAGCGAAGGTCATTTTGAATTCTCATTGTCATAGGGATTTGAATATACATTATTATTATTATTTTCTTTTGTGGTAGTCTTTTAGACTGTCACTTATTTTGATTTGTATCATTCTGCGTGACAATACTTTATGACCACATTATTTTGACTATTGTTATCCTTTTATTTGCCACACATTGTATACTATATGTTTTTGTATTGTAAAAATTAAGAAAAGAAAAGAAAAAAGTTATTGCTGCTTAAATTGCTTATTTTAGATAAGTATTTACATAATGGGAGCTCGGAGAAAAGATTACTTAAATTGATATTTGCTCCAGCAACTGAAAAACCAATGTTCCTCTTGTATATACTGCTCACAGGTGTTCCCAGATTTCTTGCTATTGAAAGCATTATGTTAGTTTTTTTTTTGACAGGGAACATGCAAGTTCAGCTATTGAGTTTGTCCGTCGTTAACAAAAGGCAAAATGCTTTGAATGCTGAGGCTTTGCAGTCATTTACACTGCTTGACTTCATACTACACCTTCCGCTACCACCAGATTGTGAGGCAATGCCCACTGTTCAATAAAATGCTTATATCAAATCATTTTCTGACATTCATGATTGGAGTAACCACACTTATTGTAAGTTTTCTGTCATTTCAGCTATACACGTCAGTTGTTGCATGTGAGAATAGATCATTAGAAAAAGGGATTTTAATTAACTTTCTAATTTGGTCTCTAAACATCTGGTTTAAAGAACCCGCCATCAATAACTTGTGGAGATGACAAGATCACCTTTAGGGAAGTAAAGCTAGTGAGGGTGACGTCCAAAGAGTAGATTAGATTTCTTAGCATTCTACTACTTCCTTTCCTCTTTTCATTTTATGTTTTACAGGTCTGCTATAGGTGGAAAAAGTTCTAATTTCCTGTTGACCCCTTCCCTCATTCCTTCCACTAAGTTAGATATTAAGCCAATTTCTCAAGTCTTAATCTCTGAGAACTCTGCTCAGACTATCATGCGCAGAACTTTCCATATGACACAGACAAGCTTGATTTGACAAATCTCGATATGAGACCAGCTGCCTATATTGGCCATGATTGCATGGTATTATTCTACTACCATCCAAATTAAATGATTATCGCCCATGAATGCAAAACCACATGTCTATGACCTCTAAATTTGCTCAATGGAATCTGATATTGACACATGTTACTTAACCATGATGATCACTGTTTGAGTACTGATATCTGTTATGTTAGAAATTATTTCAATGATTGAAACAATTGTTATACATTCCTTATCTTGATTACATGGATCTGAACTTATATCCAATGGTAGGGACGGTTATATTATCTATATATAAATAGTTAAAATAAAATTATATATATTTTAAATATATTTCTTTTTTTATTTTATCTTCGTACCTGAAAATTGCTTCTTGCAGCATGTAACCTACACTTGCAAGCTATGAGTGGTGTGATGCTGTCATATTACTTAGATGTGCAGCTCGGTCCACAGCTGCTCGTGGTCTGCATTATTTGTTGTTTTTGCTGCAGGCATAACAGTAAAGACTTAAGAAGCAAAATATTAAAATGGAAATACATTTTCAACAACACATAAATCTATACATTTAGACATGTTTAGATTTTTGTTATAAAGAAATAAAATGCAATTGTGTTTGGCATGACAGATGCCCTTTTGTAGTTATCCAAGAAAGATGAATATGTGCAGACTTGAATCACTTAAAGGACAACTGTCATCAATTTGTTTTAGTTTATTACATTTAATAAAACTTACTAATGATTTTTCTAAATGCTGCTTTGTTTGCTCCGACAGGTAACCGCAGAGTCTGACCCAACATGGTTGCACAGCCAGATAAAAAGATCAGGATACTTTAAAATTGGAAACTTGGTTATGATTTTTTAGATTATTTTTTAAAAAGTGATTGTGTTAATATCTAAGAGACTGAATTCAAAATAGTTCATAAATGATGTCTAGTTCTTCAATATTATACAAATTTATCGTTATGAATTCCAGCAATTGTTGGAGAAGTAATTCCAAACGAGGTACCTTATTTCATATTTGGGGGAACTGTCAAAACCTATTAAAAATGAAGTCAATGTTAAGTACGGTCTTGGAAGACGTCTTAAAGATATTGATTGCAATTTATGCTAAGCTGTTTCTTTTTCTTGTTGATTTACCAATGATATCTATAACCAAGAGGTTTTTCATTATTCATACCATTATGGGTGCTAAAATATGTTTAGCAAGGTATTGGGAGATCGAATTTAATCCCTCTGACATCCCAACTCTCCCAGAAATTCCGAGGGTCTCACGCGTTTTTGATGCTGGCTCAGTGAATTACCATATGAATATATGATGGAACCTCTTGATGCCCATTTTTCTTGATTTGGTCACCTAGCTTGTTTGACATCCATATTAACAAAATAAACAACATCTGTAGGGCTCCCTAACTCTACCCCTGACCACCACAACCACTTACACATCTGTAGGGCTCCCAGTACCAGGATTGCCACCACAACCACTTACACATCTATAGGGCTCCCAGTGCCAGGAATTAGCTTATTGGTCAAGATGCACTTCTGCACTTCTGAAATTTGGATTTCAGAAATTCGGCACTTCGTAACGAAACGACTTGCAGATATCTATTTTTCACCATGTTGCTGACCCCTTTTCTTGATTGACTTTTTTTTGTGCCATGTCTTGTAACTTTTAATATAAATAGAAAATACAGAGGCTTAACACAGAGGTTTACAGTGAGTGGTGTAAAGGACTGATTGCATCATGTGCTTTAGAATAGGATAAGCAAAATTTTTGTAAAAAGTTTATTTTCATTATAATTCCCAATATATTTAATACATAACATATTTCTTAATATTTAATTTACTGTGTGAGTATTCTTTCTGTTTTGTAAGAGAATTACCTTGAGGTCAGCCAGTAAGTTATACTTGTTGAATTGTTAGAGGGTTTTTCCTTAGATTGCGTAACAATAGCATAACATTAATAATGTATATTTTATACAACTAAACTGTAATATAGGACATAAACAAAATACAACACAAAAGAAAATAAAAACCTTATCTAAGAACAGTTTTATTACGGTATTCAAAAAAGATAGATTTCACTTTTTGCAAGACATATCCGTTGTACTTTAGTAAATCCTATGCATACATTGCAAATGTATTATCCTAGTAAATATGCATTAGAGATCTATATATTATGCAGACACCTAAGGGTTTATTCACTAAACAGTGGACTGAAAAGGGAACTGCAATATTTCAGCAATTATGGTTGCAATAAAATAAATTCTCCTAGTCAAAGTTTACAGCTTGCCTCTTTTAGTTTGAATTTAGCTTTTTGAACGACCAATTCTCCATTTAGTGAATAGCCCCAATAATACGTTTATTAACTAAACAGTAAACTGAAAAACAAATTTCTAAATTAAAGGGAAACTATAGTGCCAGGAAACAAACTCGTTTTCCTGGTACTCTAGCTTCCTCTTATGTCAATGCCCCCTCCTGTGGTCTGTTACTTATTTGGGTCCAGCGCCGATGTCCCTTGGCGTTTGCTCAGCTCTGCCCACAATGGCTGTGCTTGCTTTAGGATTTCCCCATTATTCAAAAGTTAAGAACCCGGAAGTCCCTCTAGAGGAGGATTTAACCCTGCAAGAAAATTACTCCAGGCCACTTCAATGGGCTGAAGTGGTCTGGGTGCCTACAGTGTCCCTTTATGGCCAAAATAGTGGCATAGCATTGGGAAAAATTGCCTAATTGTCATTTTTTTCTCAACTCTGGTTATTATAGCCAGTGATCCAGCTTTCAATTCAACACAGATCCCTGTTTAATGAATAGCACCTCCACCCCTTGTTATCAGTGGAACCTGCCTTAACTTAACAGCAGGTCTTGATTTGGTCACCTAGCTTGTTTGACATCCATATTAACAAATTGCAGGTGCATTTGTCTCACAAAGGCTTAATTTCTGTGCTCCTTTCATCAGTGTAAATATGCAAAGGTTGTTTCAATTCACTATTTTAATGTGTACCACCTTTGCTGGGAGGCAGATGTGGAATAGTCTTGGCTTGTGCTTGACCTCCCTCAGTCCCATTGTTGCAGGTTACTAGTCTTGTCAGCTCCTGACATAATCCTTCTGTAATGTGTGATGGCTGTGTGATGACGCAGCCCGTGGTATAATTCCTGCTGTTGACTATTTCAGGGCTCATTTAGTGACCTCCTGCTAATCTGAGGACACAAAATCCCTTTTCTTGGGCCAGCTCCAGCCATGTTGACCTTCAGGAGCAGCGAACACAAACACTGCATTAGGGAAGAATGGAAGCATTGAACAGGGCTTGTACAAAAGATAAGCGCTCCCTCCCTTCCCCCCCTCCCTGATTGGGGGCGGGGGGGTGGATCTATTACCTGTTCAGTTACAAGCAAGCCCCATAACACCAGGCTGAAGGAACATGAGATAGAACAGTATCCAACAAATCAGTTGACAGAAACAGAGTCTGAATACAATCTATTTTTTTTAAAATAAAACATATTTTCAGTATTTGTAATGTGCAGCTTGGTTGTAAAAGGAGATATATGTGATATGTGACCCAAATAACATGGCCAAGCAGTACTGAGAAACTGGTAATATCTACGAGGCAATGCAGATCTTCCCAGCATAACAACATTGAGTATCTGAGCACAATTACCTGAACCTAAAAATAATAATAATAAAATAAATAAATATGCAGCATGTTAGATAATGACACGGCTGTTGTGTATTCAGATACAGTGAGGTTACGTATAAATAGCACTTATGTGGCATGATAAATATGGAGCAGTTAGCGAGACATTCCATTTGCTTTCATTGTGACTAATTCACAAGTAGAATGTTGCCCCAAAATTGCTGTTTATACGCAGTCCCTCTTTGGTCACCCAATGCTGAAAAAATGGTGTTATCATACTTCTGTTCCATCTATAATTTTGAGTAGCAGAAAGTCCGACATATCTAGTCCCAGTGCAAGTAATTTGACTATATGTTAAGAATGAACTCATTCCATTAAGTATTCCTGGTTCATTATTTTTCCTTAAGGAGGGTACATTTTATTAAAGTCCCTCTCCCAGTGTCTCTTGCATGTCCTGGCCTGTATCTACCTCTTTTTCGTCTCCTACAACATCCAAGAGCCAGGATTCCTGCACAGCAGCACATTAAGGCTAATGATGATCCAAGCAAACCTGGAAGCAACCATAGGTTCATTAATGGGTCTCTAGTGTCATCCAGGTCTGCATCAGAGCTCTGGTTCCTGCCGTTGTGGTTCTTTGTTTCATTGAGATGTTGCTTGCTGCTGTCAAGATGGGCTGGGCTCTGTAGGTTTGGCCTAGGTTGGCCCAGTGGTGGCATAGAGAGGTTGGATTTCTCAGTGAAGGCAGAACCTGACGAACTCCGGGTTCCAGAAGGGGTGATGAAAGGGTTTTCAGAAACAGCAGGAGCAGTGAGGGGAGGTGAATGAGTTGGTGGAAGAGATCGCAGCGGAGAGTGCTGTGGAGAAGGACGAGGAGGTGATAGAGGATGATGGTGAGGGGAATTATGTGATGTTGATACCTGCTGTTTTGTAGAAGGGGCTAAAGAAGTGAGCAGGGCAGGAGTATGCACAGAAGAGGAGGCCTGTGCATGGGAATCATTAGGACGTTCCCATTTCAAAGATGACCTTGGGTTAAAATCAACTTGTCCCACTTTGTTAAACACCAGCAGGTCTGGATCAACACCTAAAGAAGGAATCAAGTGTTGTTAATATCTTCACTATGGAACAAACAAAATATGAAATAAACATCAATTTATAAAATATACAATGTTTCTTAACCTTAAATTGCAACTCTGTAGAACGGTAGACAATTATCCAATTAATAAAATGCAGTTCCCATGTTTGAGTGAGAAAAGCCTCTTCTCCCATGTAGTAACTAAAACCAGTGTTTAAAGCACAGGTGGAATTATGTCTTGGGCTATGAGGTTCATGAAATGGTAATGTTTGCCTCTCTAATCCGTGCCCCAAGTCTATATATTTTGGGTGCTAGCAACTCATTTGTAGTGGAGCTTATGCCTTCAATGGGCACTCACTAACCATGTAAATAACATGGTTGTGGAGAGATCACCATGCAAACCAACACGCTGTTTCTGCTGAACACTTCATGCTTGTTACTATGCTCCATATCTGCTCTTTATATATTTAAAGATTAGATAATGTGAATAAAAAGTTTCCCAATATGCTAAAAGCACTAACTCATTAAGGGAACACTATAGAGTCAGGAACACAAACATGCATTCCTGACCCTATAGTGTTAAAACCACCATCTAGCCCCTTTGCCCTCCTAAATATAGTAAAATCTTACTTGTCTGCATCTGCTGCCTCTGCCCCTGATCTGCCTGCTTGGCTGTCATCATCAGAAGTGGTGGTCTGAGCCAATCACAATGCTTTTATATAGGACTGGCTGAGACTGTCAAGGAGGCAGATTAGTGGCAGAGCCAGCACAAGCCAAACACAGCCCTGGACAATCAGCATCTCCTCATAGAGATGCATTGATTCAATGCATCTCTATGAGGAAAGTTCAGTGTCTCATTGGAACACAGCACTACCCTAGGAAGGATCTCTAACAGCCACCTGAGGAGTGGCCAGTGAAGTTATCACTAGGCTGTAATGTAAACACTGCATTTTCTCTGTAAAGACAGTGTTTACAGCCTGAAGGTAATGATTCTACTCACCAGAACAAATACAATAAGCTGTAGTTGTTCTGGTGACTATTGTGTCACTATTGGCATTAGTACAGGACTTAGATTTATTTTTTGTAGAGGGGAAGCTGAAAATTATTAAAACAGATATTTAACCTCTTAAGAAGAGAGGTAATTGTCCAAGTTTTGAACCAGAATAAAACCTAGAATTTGTGCTGTGTCTTTGTTTCATAGTAATTGAAGTTTTTAGTTTTTTTTAAATTTCCTACATGTATAGGACACTATAGGCACCCAGACAACTTCAACTCATTAAAGTGGTCTGGTGCAATGTCCCTGACCTTCCTAGTCCTGCAATGTAAATCATTTCAGTTATTGAGGAACTACAGTAATTACATAGCAGGACTAAGACTGCCTCTAGTGGCTGTCAATCAGACAGCCATTAGAGGCAATTCCTGCTTGCTAGGCACTTTTGAGGAAATCCAGAGTCAGTTAAATCTCCATCGGACAGCATTGAAGCGATGCTGTCTTATGGGAGGCCCTAATGCACTTGCGGTGCACGTGCATTAGTGCTACCACCGTTGGATGACGTCGGTGAAAGCGAAGCACCGGCCCAGCACTGAGGGAGATCGGCGTTAGAATTTTTGAGTACAGAAAGGCTTTTTTTTAACCCTTTCCATGCTGGAGAAGTCGGGCAGAGAGTGACTATAGTGTAACTAATACAAATTTGTATTCCTTACTATAACATCTCTCTTTAACCCTTAGCTCATCCTAACACTAATCCTACCCATAAAACTAAACCTAACCCTAAAGAGACCCATAGCAGCAGATAGTCAAAATAGTAAGACATATTAATGACAGAGGGGGGCCCCCAGGTATCCACTATTACTTGGGTCAGCTTGTGTTAGAATGCATTTAATCTTGCTCACACCACATTTCTGTCTATGGGGGACTTAAATCCCCATTTACACAGTTGCAAACCATGCAAATATTTAGCCCAACAATATAAATGGACAAAGCTGGACACTTTAATTTTAGGGTAAATGGGGGTGTGGCCAGGGATGGTGCTGTTTTAATTTTAGGCAATTTTTTGACCCTACTAAATAATAGATACTTCAGGTATGGAGTGCTCATGACGGGCTCTGTAGGTGAGACCTGAGATGCTGGCTATAGAACAGTTGTGAAGCTCCAGATTATGACAGATTCAATCACAGCTACTTCGTGGCACTGTATTACCACTATAGATTGATTATATTAACAGCTGCAGTGATAATAAGGATTATCAAGCACTGATTTTATGTCAAGACACGGAAGCTCATATTGCTTAACCCCTATTATTTACTGTCCACCAACAGTGGACAGTAAGAAAACATGGTAACCGTAGTGATAAGCCACTCCTATACCAAGTCCCAGTATAATAGTCAGCACCTCCCCACATATTTCATCTTTCTTTGCTGCTCCACACAAAGATAAGTACATTACAAATTTACTCTTACCTATAACTGTTTTGATTAACTATTATTTCATTATTACATTTTATTGCTTTATTGTTTTCTTATAGTAAAACAGATGTTTTTCTTCTGTTTATTACTTCGGTTGTTTTGTTATATGAAATCTATGTTGTAACCTTTGAGCCCAGCGTTTCAGACCTTCCTTGGGTAACTATTCGTTGTACTCCTCTCTCTTGAGCTTTTCCTTTGTTGCTCTTATCTCCATGTTCCCTTTATTCTCTCCTTATCTCTGCATTTTGTCTCTCTCTCCCTTCTCCCGGTCTGTTTGGCGCCCTTTTGCGCCTGTTTTCACCATCTCTGTTCGGTTGCTTTCATGTATGAATGAAGCCTGTTCACAGAGACTCGAGACGAGTTGACTTGGTGGATCCACAACCTCTCGGCTTGGAATGGCAAGGTCATCTTTGGTTCTCTGCCGGAGTTCACAGTGGATTCGGATGCAAGTATCCCCGGTTGGGGTGCCCACTGTAATTGTGTGATTACCGGGGGACGTTGGTCGGAAGACGAATCCCGACTCGACATCTAGAACTCCTGGCCGGCTCCTTCACAATCCGAAGCTTTGCGAACGGGACTGCCAGCGCATGCATCCGGCTGCGCATGGACAATGTCTCAGCGGTACGTTATGTCAATCACATGTTCGGCACGCAGTCTGTAATTCTGGCCCGCTTGGCGAAGGACTTTTGGGCTTATTGCTTGGCCAGGTTCTGGTTGGCCAGGTGGAATATCTCCTAAGCAGGGGTCAAGTCCTGGGGAAAAAAGTGTGGGAACTCACCCAAGATTCCCGCCACCCCTTAAAAAAAAATATTACACTACTATGCATATAGTGCAGTGCAGGGTGTGCATAATGAACATAGTGTGTTTGTAGTGAGTGCAGAGTGTTTATAATGAATGTAGTGTGTGTAGTGAGTGCAGCGTGTATAATGAATGTAGTGTGTTTGTAGTGAGTGCAGAGTGTGTATAGTGAATGTAGTGTGTTTGTAGTGAGTGCAGAGTGTGTATAATGAATGCAGTGTGTGTGTAGTGAGTGCAGAGTGTGTATAGTGAATGTAATGTGTTTGTAGTGAGTGCAGAGTGTGGATAATGAATGTAGTGTGTTTGTAGTGTGTATAATCAATGTAGTTTGTAGTGAGTGCAGAGTGTGTATAATGAAAGCAGTGTGTTTGTAGTGAGTGCAGAGTGTGTATAATGAATGCAGTGTGTTTGTACTGAGTGCAGAGTGTGTATAATGAATGCAGTGTATGTAGTGTGTTTGTAGTGAATGCAGAGTGTGTATAGTGAATGTAGTGTGTAGTGAGTGCAGAGTGTGTATAATGAATGCAGAGTGTTCATAGTGAATGTAGTGTGTAGTGAGTGCAGAGTGTGTATAATGAATGCAGAGTGTTCATAGTGAATGTAGTGTGTAGTGAGTGCAGAGTGTGTATAATGAATGCAGAGTGTTCATAGTGAATGTAGTGTGTATAGTGAGTGCAGTGTGTATAATGAATGTAGTGTGTTTGTAGTAAGTGCAGATTGTGTATAATGAATGCAGTGTGTTTGTACTGAGTGCAGAGTGTGTATAATGAATGCAGTGTATGTAGTGTGTTTGTAGTGAATGCAGAGTGTGTATAGTGAATGTAGTGTATGTAGTGTGTAGTGAGTGCAGAGTGTGTATAATGAATGCAGAGTATGTATAGTGAATGTAATGTGTAGTGAATGTAGTGTGTGTGTAGTGAGTGCAGAGTGTGTATAATGAATACAGTGTGTGTAGTGAATGTAGTGTGTTTGTAGTGAGTGCAGAGTATGTATAATGAATGCAGAGTGTGTATAATGAATGTAGTTTGTAGTGAGTGCAGAGTGTGTATAATGAATGCAGTGTGTTTGTAGTGAGTGCAGAGTGTGTATAATTAATGTAGTGTGTTTGTAGTGAGTGCAGAGTATGTATAATGAATGCAGAGTGTGTATAATGAATGTAGTTTGTAGTGAGTGCAGTGTGTATAATGAATGCAGTGTGTTTGTAGTGAGTGCAGGGTGTGTATAATGAATACAGTGTATGTAGTGTGTTTGTAGTGAATGCAGAGTGTGTATAGTGAATGTAGTGTGTAGTGAATGTAGTGTGTAGTGAGTGCAGAGTGTGTATAATGAATGCAGTGTTCATAGTGAATGTAGTGTGTAGTGAGTGCAGAGTGTGTATAATGAATGCAGAGTGTTCATAGTGAATGTAGTGTGTATAGTGAGTGCAGTGTGTATAATGAATGTAGTGTGTTTGTAGTAAGTGCAGATTGTGTATAATGAAAGCAGTGTGTGTGTGCTGGATGAAGTGTGTGTGTGTGCTGGATGATGTGTGTGCATGTGCTGGATGATGTGTGTGTGTGTGTGTGTGTTGGATGATGTGTGTGAGTGTTGGATGATGTGTGTGTGTGTGTGTTGGATTATGTGTGTGTTGGATGATTTGTGTGTGTGTGTGTGTGTTGGATGTTGTGTTTGTGTTGGACGATGTGTGTGTGCTGGATGGTGTGTGTGCTTGTGTGTTGGATGGTGTGTGTGTGCTGGATGGTGTGTGTGTGTGTTGGATGGTGTGTGTGTGTGTGTGTGTGTGTGTGTGTGTGTGTGTGTGTGTGTTGGATGGTGTGTGTGTGCTGGATGGTGTATGTGTGTGTGTGCTGGATGGTGTGTGTGTGTGTTGGATGGTGTGTGTGTGTGTGCTGAATGGTGTGTGTGTGTGTGTGCTGGATGGTGTGTGTGTCTGTGTGTGCTGGATGGTGTGTGTGTCTGTGTGTGTGTGTGCTGGATGGTGTGTGTGTGTGTGTGTGCTGGATGGTGTATGTGTATGTGTGTTGGATGGTGTGTGTGTGTGTTGGATGGTGTGTGTGTGTGTTGGATGGTGTGTGTGTGCTGGATGGTGTGTGTGTGTGCTGGATGGTGTGTGTGTGCTGGATGGTGTGTGTGTGTGTTGGATGGTGTGTGTGTGTGCTGGATGGTGTGTGTGTGTGCTGGATGGTGTATGTGTGTGTGTTGGATGGTGTGTGTGTGTGCTGGATGGTGTGTGTGTGTGCTGGATGGTGTGTGTGTGTGTGTGTGTGTGCTGAATGATAGGGGGAAGCATTTTTTTAAAAACTTTATGTGTCTACGTTTTTTTATTTTATTCCCCCTTCCCTGCTTCTTACCTTGTCAGGGAGGGGGGAGATCGCCTGGTGGTCCGGTGGAGGGAGCCAGCAGCTACACACTGGCCATCACACGCTGTGTTTCCTCTCCAGCTCTAACTCTCGCGAGACTCGCCTGTGCGGAGCGTTGCCATGGTAACCCGTGGCAACGCTCTGACAGTCGCGGGTCTCGCGAGAGTTAGAGCTGGAGAGGAAACACAGCGTGTGATGGCCCTGTGTGCAGGTAGCAGGGCAGGTCCTGCAGGACTGGGAACGGGAACGGCGTTCCTGCTTTGGAAAAAGTGCAGGAACGCCGTTCCCATGCGTTCCTGCAGGACTCGAGCCCTGCTCCTAAGACTCCACAACATTCATGCGGACTGGAATTCACTCTGTCGGACAGCAGCGACTGGAGATTGGACGTAGGGGCGTTCTCCGCTATCTCGTCTCTCTGGGGTCCTTTTGCCATCGACCTCTTTGCATCCCGGCTCAATACCCAGTTACCACGGTTCTACAGCTGGCGCCCAGATCCGGCCGTGGAGGCAGTGGGAGCCTTCCTGCAAGACCAGACCGGCTCGCTCCCTTATGGCTTCCCTCTGTTTGCCATGATCTCTCGGGTCCTGCTCCAAGTTCTCCGCCAACTGGCCGACCTGATTCTGCTGAACCCATTTTGGGGGACTCAGTCATGGTTCCCACAACTCCTGGAACTGGCAGTGGATGGGCCTAGGCTTCTACTATCTTACCCGGACCTCCTTCTGGACCCATCGAGCCGACAACACCCTCTCCTGCTGGACGGGTCATTGCTGCTGCTCGCGTGGAGGATTTCCGTGGTCCCTGGGAAATCCAAGGGGTTGTGGACGCATGGGCTCCTGGTACTAGATGATCATATGGAACGCTTGGAGAGCTGGCTGGTGCCTGGCTTGGAACATGGATCCCGTTTTGGCACCTGTAACTGCGATCCTTCAATTCCTCACTTCGTTATTAGAGGCTGGTCGTGCGTATCGCACGATTAACTTGTACAGATTGGCCATTTCCTCAGCTCATCAGGGCTTTGATGGCTGTCCCGCAGGTCAACACCCTTTGGTGTGCCGCTTGTTTCGGGGCTCGCAACTGTCTCATTTTGCCTCATTTCATGCAAACGGGTTTCGGATGTTTGTGCCCTGACTACGATGCTAGGTCTTTCAGTCCGGACAGGGTGACATTTAACATCTCCAGACACACTAAGATGGCTATTCGGTCTGTTTCGTATCCGAGTTTTCCAGTTACTCTGGCGTTGTGTCCATTGGCTTGTTTTCAGGAATATGAACTTCGGACGAGTGCACATTGTTCTGTTTCGTCACCACAGCCTTTCCTCTCGTTTTGTCAACCTTTTTCCCCTCTGTGCAGTACTACCTTGGCTCGCTGGGTGAAATGGGTGATGTCGCTGGCTGGTGTGGATACGTCCATCTTTAGCGCCCATTGCTCTCGGGGGGCATCAGCCACGTCTATGGTAGTTTCGGGGGCGCGTCTGGAGACCACTTTTCGCGAATTTTATTTTCAACCGATCCCTCATGTTTTTTCTTCAGTTATTGATCAGCTTTAAACTTGCAATATGAGCCTCCGTGTCTAGACATAAAATTACATGATTTTGCTATTTCATGACGAAAAGTCATGGTTTTATGAAAGACAAGGAGGCGAGTATTGTCCCACCCTTCTACGTTTATTTCACTTGATTCTCCCTCCCCGTTGATTTTCTCTCTCATATAGGATTCCAGGGGGTGGTAGATATTTGTGATGCGCTCTGTGATTATTTTACCATTTATGCTCATGTGACCCGACTGTGTTTTATGTTTTGTCAGGTGGTTTTCTTGCTATGTGGGCACTGTGTTCTTCCATATATCAATATGATGTCTTGGCATGCGCACTTTGGTTCAAGTACTGATTTAACCGTTGGGCTCCTTATTTTTTATGTTTTCACAGGTTGATTCTGTACTGCTTGGGGGTCCTCACTGCTTCCCACAAGGCTTCAACTCGTTTGCTGGATGTCTATGGATTGTTCTATGATGGGAACCTCTACGTTGGCGATTCTGTTTCTATGATGGATTGGTCCCAGTTCGTTTATGGTTCCTGGTTGGAGTCCGGCTGGATTTCGGGACAGTTGTTCTGCTGTGGTTGGACTGATTCATCGGTTCCTGTTTAATGTTTGTTATTGTGTCGCATCTCCAAAGAAAGAGGAAATATGTGGGGAGGTGCTAACTATTATACTGGGATTTGGTATGGGAGTGGCTTATCACTATGGTTACCATTTTTTCTTACTGTTTGTATTCTTTGCTGCTATTTGGTGGACAGTAAAGAAAGGGTAAAGCAATACTCACCACTGTGTCTTTCATGAAATCATGACTTTTCGTCATGAAATAGCAAAATCATGTAATTTGTTTCACGGTCTGCAGTAAAATTAATGAGCGAGAAAGTTGAAGAAATAACAGGATATCAGTGCAGAGACAGTTCGCAGCATACAATGATCACACTGTTAAAACAGCATAATACTGATAGCCTCCTTATTGTCTCCTGCAGCTTTTTATATGACCAATCTGCAACGACAATAGTCAGGTCAGAGTCAGGAGCAGGGGAGGGCTGGCAGCCTTAGGCCTGGGGGGCAAAACCAGTCAAGTGGCCCATTGCGCCACCAAATCAGTTCACCATCCATGCCCACCTTTTTCTGGTTTTATAACGGATGTTATTGATGTTATGCTAATCAGTAGCTCTTTGCCATACCCGCTCCTTCACGGCTCTGACTTTCAATGTTGTCAGAGCACAGGCTGAGAATCTCTGAGCCTGTGCTCTGACTCACTAACTGAGCGCCGGAACCACGAGGGAGAGGATTTGATCTGACTGCACCTACTGCTGGTGCGCACCAGTGGACCACCAGCGAATCGTTTAAATTAAATATGCTGGTGTACCCAACTTGTGAGCTGTGTTGGCCGCCGGGCGCCTCTGTTGTCATGGCACCCTGCGTGACCGCACAGCTTGCCCACCCTAACGGCTGGCCCTGCTGACACACACTGACGTTACTCCTTAGACATCCCTCAATATTAATACAGACATCAGAGTAAACACCAATAAACTGTGGAAACAGAGCTGATCCCCCCAAATTTATAAAGGTTTGCTTAGAGGATTTATTCAAGATTAAATCATGCCTCCTCCTCTCTGTAGGCTGGGAGGAAGTGAAGAGTAATCACAGTCTCCCAGCACAACGCCACCTGTGGCTGCTGGGGAACAGCTGTTTAATGTAATGCTTGCAGGACGGCCAGCTGCCGCAGAACCTCTTTGTTTCCGTCTCTGCAAAGGGCTCTAGGCACTGCTTGTTGTGAGTGTGAGCCACTGTAAATTAGGGGCAGAGGGCACTTGCACTGCGGTCAAGACGGGTCTGGGCAGGAGGAGAGTGCAGTGCAATCAGTGCACTCCCCTCCTGTGGGTCACCAGTAGACTGGTGCACCTGCCCAGGATCAGAGCCGGTGCAAGGATTTTTGCCGCCCTAGACAAAATATACATTTGCCGCCCCCCCATGTGACATCACAATGCCCCACCCATATGATCTGCCATATGAACTAACGCCAGTGCTGCACACAGTGTGTGTTTACATTAAAAAGTCTGCAGGGACCAGCTTTAGACACCAGAACCACTTCATTAAGCTATAGTGTCCCTTTAATGTGAGGTAAATTATAGATTAGTGTCACTAATAATATACTAGATTGCCTACTTACAATTAGATGAGGATGATGATGGGCTGCAGTTTGGCTCCACTCGTCTGGTGTAGAACAGGACCTCTGGAGGCTGTTTGCAACTATGGTCACAACATTCAACGTTCTGGGAGAATTGGAAGCAGCTCCATTTTTTGGGGGCCTCTTACACAGCTCAAGGTCTGGGCCCCAGTGCCTGACGGTGAGTATGCCCATAAGGCCCACTCATAAGTCCACTTATATGTTCCACCCACCCATGAGCTCGCTCACAGGGAGTGGAGTGTGTAGGGGATGTGTTATGTGATCTCATATGTGTGCTTATGGTATGTAGTGTATATGGATACCAGTTTGTGCAGGTGATGCAGTGTGTTTGTGTGTAGTGGAAGCAGTGTGTATTTGTGTATAAGGGATGTATTATGTGTTTCTGGTTGTGTGTGAGGGATGCATTGTGTGAATCTGTGTTTGTATGCATAAGGGATGCAAGGTGTGTGTCTGTATGTGTGTGCATTGAGTGTAAGAGATGCATTGTGTTTCTGTGTGTATGTAAGAAAAACAGTGTGTGTGTTTGCATGTGTGTGTAAGGGTTTGCATTGTATGTTTCTGTGTATGTGTGCAAATGATGCATTGTCTTTGTGTGTAAGGGTTGCATTGTGTGTGTGTGTAATGGATGCATTGTGTGTTTCTCTGTGTGTAAGTGAAGCATGTTCTGTTTCTGTGTATGTATAGGGATGCATTGTGTGTTTCTGTGTATGTATAGGGGTGCATTGTGTGTTTCTGTGTATGTATAGGGGTGCATTGTGTGTTTCTGTGTATGTATAGGGATGCATTGTGTGTGTGTGTGTGTGCGCGTAGTGTTAAAGAGCTCCCTGTCTTGCCCCCTGTCCTATAGAGCTGTCCCTTCTGTCCCTTAGAGCTCTCCCCTGCCCCTTAGTGGTCTCTCCTCTCCCCCATACCTCCCCTAGCGGCCTCTTCTCACACTCACCCACCCTCCCTGTGCTCTTCTCATCCCCCCTCCACCCTCCCTGTGTTCTTCTCACTCCTCCCTCTGTGTGTTCTCACCCCCCCTGTGTTCTTCTTACCCCCCTCCTCCCTGTGTTCTTCTTACTCCCCCCCTTGTTCTTCTTATTACTCCCCCCTTCTTCTTACCCCCCTTCTTCTTCTTAACCCTCCTACTTCTTCTTACCCCCTTCTTCTTCTTACTCCCCCTCTTCTTCTTACCCCCTTCTTCTTCTTACCCCCCTCTTTTTCTTATCTCCCCTCCTTCTTACTTCCCCCTTCTCTTACTCTCCCCCTCCCCTCTTTTTACTCTCCCCCTCCCCTCTTTTTACTCTCCCCCCTCCCCTCTTCTTACTCTCCCCCCTCCCCTCTTCTTACTCTCCCCCCTCTTTTTACTCTCCCCCTCCCCTCTTTTTACTCTCCCCCCTCCCCTCTTCTTACTCTCCCCCCCTCCCCTCTTCTTACTCCCCCCTTCCCTCTTCTTACTCCCCCCCTCCCCTCTTCTTACTCTCCCCCCTCCCCTCTTCTTACTCTCCCCCCTCCCCTCTTCATACTCTCCCCCCTCTTTTTACTCTCCCCCTCCCCTCTTTTTACTCTCCCCCCTCCCCTCTTCTTACTCTCCCCCCTCCCCTCTTCTTACTCCCCCCTCCCCTCTTCTTACTCTCCCCCCTCCCCTCTTTTTACTCTCCCCATCCCCTCTTCTTACTCTCCCCCTCCCCTTTTCTTACTCTCCCCCCTCCCCTCTTCTTACTCTCCCCCCCTCCCCTCACTCTCCCCCCTCCCCTCTTCTTACTCTCCCCCCCTCTTCTTACTCTCCCCCCCTCCCCTCTTTTTACTCTCCCCCCTCCCCTCTTTTTACTCTCCCCCCTCCCCTCTTCTTACTCTCCCCCCTCCCCTCTTCTTACTCTCCCCCCTCCCCTCTTCTTACTCTCCCCCCCTCCCCTCTTCTTACTCTCCCCCCCTCCCCTCTTCTTACTCTCCCCCCCTCCCCTCTTTTTACTCTCCTCCCCCCCCCCCCTTCTTCTTACCCCCTCCCCTGTAGGTGGCCGAGCTGCACTCCTGTCCGCGGTCCCGGCCGGAGTGATAGGAAGGTGCTCAGTGTGCACCTTCCTGTCAGTCCGGCCGGGTACAGGAAACAGAAACTCCTGTTCCGCGCGGAACAGGAGTTTCTGTTTCCTGTACCCGGCCGGACTGACAGGAAGTGCACACTCAGTGTGCACCTTCCCATCACTCCGGCCGGGACCGCGGACCGGAGACCGGCTCGGCCCCGCTACAGGGGAGGGGAGGGAGGGGAGAAGCTGCTGCAGCCGTCTGAGCGCTCTTTACAGAGCGCTCGGCGGCTGCAGCATTTAAAGGGCCGGCCCGCCGCGGCCGGTCCTAAAATAATTTCGGGCGGCCTGGGGGGCAATTGCCTCCCTGCCCCCCGGCCCAGCCCGCCCCTGGTCAGGAGTGACGGACATGTTTCATAGCAGCTGCAGCAACATTTACAAGAGCTTAAAGGAACACAATAACTTACTGTAATGGTTATGATATCTATTGTCTGTCCTTGCAATGTTAGTACTGTGAATTCTGCCTTTTCAGAGAAAAGACAGTGTTTACATTGGTTCCTAGTAACACCTCTAGTGACAATCACTCAGACTTGAGGTGCTTCCTGTGTCAGTATTTCCACCCCCTCTGCATGGAAACCCTGAAAGCTTCCCATAGAGATGCGTTGACTTAATGCATCTCTATGAGGAGTTGTTGATTGGCGCAACGTAGTGTTTTGAATCACATGTGCAATAGCCTCCTATGGGAAATCATTGGATTGGCTGAGATCATCAAAACTGATGATCTCAGTCATGTAGGCGGAGCCAGCCATGGTGAGAACAGCGTGGAGTGGGAAAAATAGAGCTGGATACCTAAATAGTTAGTTTAACACTATAGTGTCAGGAAAACAGTGTTCCTTTATATTGACAGACTCAAATCAGTTATAACAGGAGCACTACTGAATATGTTCATATTGTGCCAAACCATGTATTGCATGGTTATCTATGTATTGTGCCATGTTTTGTGTATATGCAGAGCGTGGCACAATAGGATGCAAAGTTGTAACTGGAACACCAAGTGGATCCGGAAGTGCAGACGATTTTCAACAGTGGAGCGCACACGTCATCCAGGATATAAATCAAGGCTTAGAACGCTGAATGATTGGATTATACCCAGGTGTACTGAGTTGTAGCGGATTGGCTGAAGGCGTTCTTTGGGAGGGTTGGGATGGGTTTAAAATGACATGCAGACGCGGACTTTATCTTATGCTGCATACTCACGGAGGCTCTGGGCCCTTGAGGAAGTTTGAGCATTCAAATGAAACACGTAGGGCTTTGAGAGCTGTGTGCATTCATTTATTTTATGTTTTACTTTTTATTTAATTATGTACTTTATCTGAGAATAAGTGAGTACCACTAACCCTGTACAACAAGGTTTGTGATCCTGGCTCCTAATCCCTGATTAGGCTTTTATTGAGTTTTAATCTTGTAAGTTTAATTTGTATTAAAATAGTGTTTGAATACCTTGGAACTCTGCACTATATGTTTTTTTTCTCCAAGACGTATTTGAGTTCTCTGTAGGTACTTGGCTAACTGACTCTTTTGCTATAATAGCAATCATTCACTCATATCCTCATGGTGTATATTCTATATTGCCCTATGTTTATATATATATTTATAGAAGCTATTATTGTATTTTGCCTATCTCTGTGTTTTGTATTGGCATCTCTGTATATTGTACCTGGCTTTGTGTATTTTATGGGTAACTCAGTAATATACTTGACTCTCTCTTGTATAGGGATCTCTGTATTGTATGTACTGAGTATATGACTATCTCTATATGGTACTTAGCTCTAAGTCATTTATAAGTAGATTTGTATTATATGAAGCTCTGTGTATGTATGGAGACGAGCTCACCAAGTCTAACAACCCATCATCTTAAAACTACACCAGCTGCCGCTGCACCAATGCTAAACATATCTATCAAATCGTACTGCACTCCTGTGGGACACCACTTTACCCAGCCTGGCCACTCAATGAAGGACTTCATTGAGTGGCCAGGCTGGGTAAAGTGGTGTCCCACAGGAGTGCAGTACGATTACTCTCTGTGGTGTTTAATGGAGTGTCTGTGCATATTCATTCTGCCATTTAATTGCTGGGTGGTTTCCCCAATGTAGGATCCTAGGTGGCATTTGGTGCATTGAATCATGCATACCACATTGCTGGATGTGCAGGAGTATGAACCTTTAATGCTATAGGTTTTATTGTTGTGTGAGGCTGTATTGTCTGTGCATATTTTCGCAAAGGTTTAAAAATAATATCCGAAAGTATTACTTTACTGAGAGGGTAGTGGATGCATGGAATAGCCTTCCAGCTGAAGTGGTAGAGGTTAACACAGTAAAGGAGTTTAAGCATGCGTGGAATAGGCATAAGGCTATCCTAGATATAAGATAAGGCCAGGGACCTACTAAGAGTATTTAGAAAATTGGGCAGACTAGATGGGCCGAATAGTTCTTATCTGCCGTCACATTCTATGTTTTTTGTGTTTCTATCAAGGATTACTAAAGTTAGTCCAAAATGTATTAATTTGGAAAAAAATAAATAAAATGATTTAATCCACTACAGAGACTGCTGAATATACATAAACCAACCAGTGATAAACATTTCTCACATCTATTAACACTGGTCATAGCACTGTATAGGACACCTTAAACAATGATTGATTATTACACGATCATGGCGCCACCTGTTGCCGATTTAGAAAAAGAACTGCATGTTTGTGTTTTAACTCACCAGCTGTGACGGTAAACAGCACTGCTCTCTCTTGCAGCTGAAGGATGCAGCTCTCTGGCTGTGGACAGTACACCAGGTGACAGTTATCTTGCCCGTCATTATTATCCATAAACGCAGCCATGTTACAAGGGACTGAAATGACAAAGCACTGTGATGGAAACAGGGCCATGGTGAGCATGCACAGTTGCACCTTTTTAGAAATAACTTGTATTTTGATACATATATTACTATACTACATCACTGTTACAATTTGACAGAATGTTTGGCACACATAAAGCCCCTTAAAGCGGCACTGTCATGCCGAACTTACCTTTCCTCAATCTCTTCCTCTTCTCCCCCTCTCTCAGGATCTGTTATTCTTTAAAATCATAAGACAAAGTAGGGACTCTTTGCCTTATGGAGGATTCCTCCGCTTGACCAGCTCTGACCAGCGGAGGAGCAAAGTGTGCTTCATTTACGCTAGTCAGAGCAATTTTCCCATAATTCTTACCTTTCCTCTGTGATCTCGCAATGCTTCCTGTCATTTTAGACGAAACTGCCGAATTGCGTTCTAACTGAATGAGAACAGTATGTTTGTTTCTTTTAGAACTCAATTCGGCACTTTGTTCGTATCGAAATTTCATTTGAATGAATGAAACTCCGATTCAATTTGTGCCGCGGCTGCATCTTGCAGCCGCTTAGTAGATAACTCCCTAATTCCCACGGTATTAGGGAGTTATCTACCAAAAGGCTGAAAGACCTAAATTGGTCTTTCAGCCACATTTACTAATACTAAGTAAAGATTACTTAGTATTAGTAAATTATCTGCCCCTACTCGCTATACTGCGAGTAGGGGCATGTCTAGTAAACAGTGAGCAGCCTGTGGCTTGAAATCCATCCAATCACAGTGCTCTGTGTCATTTTACACAGCGTGGGAAAGTTCTTTGGAATTTTCCCACACTGTGTAAAAAGACAAAGAGCACTCTGATTGGCTTAAACCAGCCAATCAGAGTGTTCTTAGCCTAATTGCAGGACGTGGCAAGGCTGTATAAGCCTTCCCCCGCCCTGCAGAGCTCAGTCTGCGCGGAGCCCTCCATGGGTGAAGATGGATTATTTTTTCTTGCGCTGTTTTTTTTTTTTTTTTTTTTTTTATTTCGTCGGTTATTATGGTTTTTTATTTGCCCTTTTTTGGGGCTGAAAAAATAGGATTTTAGTTTTTTAGTTTTTTTTCGATTTTTTTTTTTTTTTACAGGTTCTTAGTTAAAGGTCCCCCCTCATTATTTTTAGGGTGAGGGGGGTATAGGTAGGGGGATAATTTTATTTTTTTGGGGGGGGAGGGGGTGACTAGGGTCCCCCCATTTATATTTAGGGCCCCCACCGGCTGCTCAGGGGTGGGGGCCAGGGGGAGGACATTAGGTTCCCCCCCCTTATTAGTATTTAGGGCCCCCACCCACCGCTCGGGGGGGGGACAGTAGGTCCCCCTTATTGTTTTTTTTAGGGCCACCGCTCAGGGGAGGGGGCCGGGGGGGGGACAGTAGGTTCCCCCCTTATTTTATTTTTTTAGGGCCCCCACCCACCGCACAGGGGTGGGGGTCAGAAAGGGCGAGGACAGTAGGTCCCCCCTCATTATCTTTATGGCCCCCACCCGCCGGCCCTGTGGTGGGGAGGACAGTAGGTCCCCCCCCTCATTATCATTATAGCCGCCGACCAGGGGTGGGGGCCGGAGAAGGGGAGGACAGTAGGCCCCCCTCATTATCTTTATGGCCCCCACCCGCCGCCCAGGAGTGGGGGCCGGAGAGGGGGAGGACAGTAGGTCCCCCCCTCATTATCTATATGGCCCCCACCCGCCGCACAGGGGTGGGGGCCTGGGGGGGGGGGACAGTAGGTCCCCCCCTTCATTATCATTATGGTCCCCACCCGCCGCACAGGGGTGGGGGCCTGGGGGGGGGGGGAGGACAGTAGGTCCCCCCCCTCATTATCTTTATGGCCCCCACCCGCCACCCAGGGGTGGGGGCCGGGGGGGAAAGGAGAGTAGGTTCCCCCCCCCCTTCAATCACTATTGTGGCCAGAAAGAGTCCCTGTGGGTTTTAAAATTCGCCTGCCTATTGAAGTCTATGGCGGTTTGCCCGGTTCGCCCTGTTTGCGAACATTTGCGGAAATTCGAAAACTTTATGTTCGTGACATCACTATTAATAAGAATATCCCTCCGCCTCTTTACTTGCTCTCGTGTCCAGGGATCCATGGTAGTCTGCTTCCAACCTTCACCTCTGCTGGACCCAGTACACTCTTCACGTGAGCCCCAGCTCTGGTTAGTAGCTGGGTTTTGCTGTAATAACCTGAGGCAACCTGACAGATCAGGGCTCTCGGTAGAATAATCACAGTCTCCTAGGGCTCCCTCCAACATCAGAAGGATGCTTTGATCTTCCCACCAAGCCTGCCTGTGGCTATTATACATACATATATACTCGCTATATATATAAATTCACAATATAGGACACAGTCCTATGCCCCACTCTCACGACACCCAGTGCAAACAATTTAGTACAGGTACTCCTCACTTACCAACCGGGTTCCGTTCCTATAACCCGGTCGTAGAACAAATTGGTCAGTAAGTGAGGAGTTAAGGGATTCCCTGCTCTGGTGCACTTGTCTATGTTCGGGGAAATTTCCCTAAACATAGATGTACGCACCAGAGCAGGGAATCCCTCTAATCTATGTTCGGGCAACTTTCACACACACACACTGTATCCCTCTCACACACTACACCCCTCATACACACACACACACACACACACACACACTGTATCCCTGTCACATAATACATCCCTCATACACATTAGACCTGTGCAATTTGTTTAGTTTCAAATGTCAATTCGGACGAATTCCGGACAATTCGGACATTCGGATATTTCCGAATGTCTGAATAGCTGAATTGATGAATTTCTGAAGTGGAGTGCCGGAGTTCCGAAGCACAGAATTGCCGAAGTACTAATATACCCAGTTGAAGAATGAAGAATGTTACACTGTATACCAGTTTAAATAAAAAGTATAGGAACGTAGCCAGGATTCAGCATTTGCAACACTTACAACAATCAAGTAATACATTCATATAAAATGTAAGTTCCTTAGCCAGTCAATGGATGGGAATGAGTAAGTAGATAACTCCCTAATTCCTACGGTATTAGGGAGCTATCTACCAAAAGGCTGAAAGATCTAAATTAGTCTTTCAGCCAAATTTACTAATACTAAGTAAAGATTACTTGGTATTAGTAAATTCTTAGTATTCTTAGTATTAGTAAATTCTGCCCCTACTTGCTATTCCCCCCTCCTGAGCCCCCACCTGTGCTGCGCGAGTGGAGGCTTTTAAACTGAAGGGGGGACCTATTACCCCCCCACCCCCCCGACCTCCAACCCTGAGCGGTGGGTAGGGGCCCTGGATGACCTATTGTGTCTCCCCCCCGGTGGGTGGGGGCAGGTGGGGTCCCCTGAGCGGCAGGTGGGGGCCCTAAATCAGAATAAGGGGGGGACCTATTGTCCCCCCTTCCTGGCCCCCACCCCTGAGCGGCGGGTGGGAGCCTTAAATACCAATATGGGGGGGACCTATTGTCCTCCCCCCACCCCTGAGCGGCGGGTGGGGGCCCTAAAGAAAAATAAGGAGGAGTCACCCCCTCCCCAAAAAAAATAAAATAAACCCCTACCTACCCCCCTGACCCTAAAAATAGTGAGGGGCAACAATAACTAAGTACCTGTAAAAAAAGAAATAAAACTTACAATTTGATGTCTTCTTTTTTCTAAAACCTTTTTTTTTTTTAAGTTTTATTTCTTTTTTTACAGGTACTATTTTTAGGGTGAGGGAGGTAGGTAGGGGTTTATTCATTTTTTTGGGGAGGGGGGTGACTAGGGGTTTGGGGACCCCTAGTTACCTGGGGGGGGGTAACCTTTTTATTTAGGGCCCCAACCCGCCGCTCAGGGGTGGGGTCTGAGGGAGGAGGACAATAGGTTTCCCCCTTATTCTACTTTAGGGCCCCCACTCGCCGCTCAGGACACGGGTGGGGGCTCGGGAGGGGGGACACTTGGGGTGTTTTTTGTTTTTTTTTTTAACAGTGAGCAGCCTCAGGCAGTAGTCATATGCACACAGTCATGGAACACAACTTCGCCATAAAAACAATGCACAAAGTCCACAAGCAGCCCTCCATCCACACATGCTCACAGTGATACACATTCACATACAAATATATTCATAGTTACATAGTTACATAGCTGAAAAGAGACTTGCGTCCATCAAGTTCAGCCTTCCTCCCATATGTTGTTGCTGTTGATCCAAAACAATGCAGAAAACCTAGTCTGAAGCGCTTCCAATTTTGCCACAAACTAGGAAAAAATTCCTTCTTGACCCCAAAATAGCAGTCAGATGTCTCCTTGGATCAAGCAGCTATTACCCCACTAATTAGAAATTATATCCCTGTATGTTATGTTTTTGTAAGTATTTATCCAATTGCAGTTTAAACATCTGTAGTGACTCTGACAAAACCACCTCTTCAGGCAGAGAATTCCATATCCTTATTGCTCTTACTGTATAAAAACCTTTTCTTTGCCTTAGATGAAATCTCCTTCCTTCCAGCCTAAATGTGTGACCTCGTGTCCTATGTATAGCCCTGTTTATGAATAGATTTCCCGATAAAGGTTTGTTCTGGCCCCGAATATATTTGTATAAAGTTATCATATCCCCTCACTGTCAGACACAAACTCTCAGGCACATACACAGGTAGACAATGGCAGACACACTTAGAAATAAACATAGCCAGATGCACATTGTCTACTGTATGTCTGTATTTGTCAATGTGTGTGCTGAGGTGGGTGTTGGTGCTGGAGTTTGGAGTTTGGTGCTGGAAGGGATGGGGCTGAGGTGGGTGCCGGGAGGGATGGCAGCTGAGGTGGATACAGGGAGGGATGGGCGCTGAGGTGGGTGCAGCGAGGGATGGGGGATGAGGTGGGTGCTGGGAGGGATAGCAGCTTAAGTGGGTGCAGGAAAGAATGGAGGCTGAGGTGGGTGCAAGGAAGGATAGAGGCTGAGGTGGGTGCAGGAAGGGATGTGGGCTGAGGTGGATGCATGGAGGGGTGGGATGGGTGCAGGAATGGCATTTTAACCCTCCAATATAAACATTTCCATTCCTGTAGAATGTTAAAACGAGAGGGACATGATACCCAGATCACTAAATTGAGATGAAGTGGTCTGAAGTGTCTAAAGTGTATATGCTGTCTATGAAATGAAAAATACATTTAAATATTAGTTTTTGGGAGAACTAAAACCCTCGGCTACTGGTGTCTGTTTTTGTTTTTGCAAACTACTTAATAGTGAAGGGGCTAATTATGAATCTCTTAAATTACATTTTTGTAGTGGAAATCTATGCATTTTATATTACCCAAAAGTGCTTCAATCCCTTTGGAAGGTAACCCAGAACAAAAATAATATATTTAAAACATATTTTGGAGGGTGATGGGGTTTTTGAATAAAATCTATAATGCAAATTTGTTTCACACAATAAGCCATAGATGAGGTTATTTGTTTGAGTTGAAATATTTGTTTTTGGTCTTTTTTAGTTAACCCCTTAAGGACTGAGGCAGTTGTACAACAAAACAAAACAGAAACAAAACCTTGAATTTGCGCTAAATGTCTGTTCATAATTCACCTCTTTCATATTATGTGCACCCACACTTATCATATATAATTTTGTTCAGGAAATAAAAAGTTTAATTTCTTGTCACATCACATATTTGTATATTAAACATAATTTAATATGAAAGAATTGAGAAATTAAGAAATGCTGTTATATTTTTTAGTTTTGCATGGCATTGTAACTGTGAATGTCACAATACTGTTAACTGAAATAAAGTACACATATTTGTATACAGCAATGTTTCATGAGTAAAACAGTACCCCCTATGTACAGGTTTTATGGTGTTTTGGAAAGTTGCAGGGTCAAATATAGCACATTATATATTTTTCAGTTTATACACATTGAAATTTGCCAGACTGGTTATGTTGCCTTTGAGACCAAATGGACTGGACATACCCCATTTCCAATACCTTGGGTTGTCTACTTTTGCAAATGGTATGCCATCATGGGGGTAATTCTCATTCCTGGGCTACCAAACGGTCTCAAAGGCAACATAATCTGGCAAATTTCAATGTGAAAAAAAGGAAATTCAAACCTTATATTTGGCTCAGCAACTTTTGAAAACCATAAAACCTGTACATGGGGGGTACTGTTATACTCGGGCGACTTGAACACAACACAAATATTGAACACAAATATTAGTGTTTCAAAATAGTAAAACGTATCACAACAATTAGATCGTCAGTGAAAGGACTAGAAGGTAATGTCTTACCGGGCCTTATAATTGCTGGGCTTAACGTACCAAGGAATAGTCAGAATACTTGCCGAGGTCGGGGACACAGAATGGGACACCATAAGAGAAAGCCAAAAGTCAGGGATACCAGAATACAGGGAAGTCAAACAAAGCCAAAGTCAATAACCAGAAATAAACGCTCAGGAACACAATCTCGGACAACCACTAAGGGAAACCATGACAGGGCAATGAGGAAAAGGCAATAGGAGTTTAAATAAGCCTCTGATTGGCTGTACTCAACCTTTGACCCCAGAACGTGCGTGCGCGTCCTTTACGTGACGTCACAAGCACGCCGACGTCGTCAATGCCGTGGGCGGATGTGGGGTTAAAAATTATTGTGGATCCGCAGCGGCCGGTGTCCACCAACATGCTGCAAAAGTCAGACACATTGACGCACGGCCGCTGAATGGTACTACTGCATTTGTTAGCAAGGCAATTACTGCAGATGCCGCAAGATGAGGATGAGGATGAGGATGTTACAGAAAAATGCAAAAAAACTGCATTTTTACTGACAATATCATTGTTGTGATATGTTTTACTGTTTTAAAACACTAATATTTGTGTTCAGCGAAGTCTCCCGAGTAAAACAGTACCCCTCATGTACAGGTTTTATGGTGTCCTGGAAAGTTACAGAGTTAAATATAGGGCTTGCAAGCGAAATTCTCTGGACCTTCTGCCTGGGTTGTCAGGGGTAGGTCCCTCAGATTGTAATAAATAAAATGACTAAATTATGCATTGCATTGCATTGATCCTGAATGGATTGATCCTGAAGAAAGCCACGGACGAGGGCTAAAACGTTGATCTGTTTTTACATGAATATTGAATAAAGCACCATTAGACTAACGGGTCCTGGGGCCTGGGGATATGGGGCCGGGATCGGAGGGATACACCATTAGACATACGACATGCTAAACCCCCGAAACCGGACACGCTCCCAATCCTCGTGTGACGTGGAAGGCTGTCCGACCCATTGGAAACACGGGATGGGCCTAGCTGCACATACCTTCACCGAAAGAGTAGATGTAAGGGACAACACGCATATAAAGCATACGGTCCTGTATCACGTAGACCTACACCATATTCACCTTAAGATATTATTGATACACACACTAATGACGCAGTAAAGAAACTTGCACTCGACATCAACAATACCAGCAACAACAACATGTAACACGTCCAGGGATCCACGCGAACCGCAGGCTCTGCCAGGAGGGTTGACGACAATGCCCATAGCCAAGCATATCAGCAAAACGGAGTCTAGGGCATCTTCCACACAAGCTAATTGCCAACACATGGAAACTGTTTCCCACGATCATAGTCCAGAGTGAGATTTTGACCCGAAATGCTACGCATAGATAAACGAGTGAATACCTGATAACTATGACACTAGTAACAAAATATGACCCAATAAATTCCACCACACCCGCATGGTAATGTATACCCAGCAACACCAATGTGGACCTGCGAGTCTATATTCAACACGGGCCTGCGAGCCGCCTTACTTGCGAACACTCTGATATCCCTTCAATCTGTACACATAGCTTCACGAATAACAAAACCACACTTAAAAAAAAGGGGGGGGGGGAAGAGAAAAAAAAAAGGAAAAAAAAAAAGGAAAAAGATATAGAAGTCGAAATGTTTGAAACATTGTATAAGAATACTGGTTATTGTTTGCACCACCTGTGCTATATTATACAATGGTAACACATGGGAATGCTGTACAGCTGTAATTTTGAACGCTTGCACAATAAAGAAATTTACCAAAAAAAGAATATTGAATTAAGGAACTTTACTACGAAAAGACTGTGAGTGCAAGCCATTTACTGTTTATATTTATACTTTGGCTACGGCTGCAAGATGCACCCGGCATTATAAAGAACAGTCAGTGTGCAAGGACTTGGAAATGTGTTTTATATATTATATATATATGTGTATATATAGTATTAAGAACTAAGGGTTTGCAGATTTTAGAACAGGGGTCATTTCATTTTTTCTTTGTTGCCATATTTTGTTTTATGAATGTATCATTCTGTTATAATCTACAGTTGAATATAAATCCCATAAGAAATAAAAGAAATGTGTTTTGCCTGCTCACTCATATGTTCTTTAAAAATGGTACATATATTACCAATTCTCCAAGGGTATGCACATTTTTGAGTACAACTGTATATAAACACACTGCAGCTCATTATACACACACAGTACATCTCCTATTTTTTTCACTTTAGATGTCAGTGGGGGCCTCCTGCTCGAGTTTCACCTAAGGCCTTGCAAAGTCTAGAGCTGACACAGCTTGATTGTGTCTGTCTCTCTCAGCACTGTCACCGTTAACCACATATTTTTTGCTTTCAATCTATCTTTACATCTCTCGTACCCCTTCATTCTTTTTCCTCGTAAAGTCACCTTGTCTACTATGTGTCGTTTCACAGAATGTCACCTTAACCCGTACTATAACTCTCTGAGGAATGGTCAACTGTGTCATTCATCAGGTCAGGTAACTTTTTGCTCACCCTGATCACAGCATTTCCGACTGCAGAGAGATGCAGAAACGTCAGACTGTTTCTGCAGGATCCGTGCTCCACGTTTCTGTGACCCAGGTAGGTTAAGGAACAGCCCAGGGAAGCGTCTGATCCAGCACTCATGATAGAACGATGTTGGAGGGCAGAGAATATTGGATCTAGAGATAATTCCTGGTACATCTAGGAGGGTGAAGTGAAGGAGAACTACATACTTTAATCCTACAGCCATTACCAAAAGACACAGGGATAGGAGGTTATTCCCTGCAGGGAGAGAAATTAAGTAAAATCAGAATTAGTTTTGACATACAAAACATATGGTATTTTAATGATTACTTTGCATTTCTTACATGAATTATACTAATTTGCAGCAATACTTCCTAATACTATGGAAGCATCCAACTACTGACCCACAACCTACGATTAGAAAAATAATTTTTAGGCAGCTGATACGAAAAGCCACAACTCAAAATTGACTTTACAAATGCATCATTCAGGCATTTCAATCAGAGTATTTATTACAATAACAGTAAAATTGTGTAAATCTGTGTACTCATTCAGTAATTCAGTTTACTTAGAGCATGAGGGTACAGTGGAGTAACCCCTAGCCCTCGTGGACACCAGAAATGACACAGACTGTCTGATTGAGAATCCATCATGCTCCATATTAAACAGTCTGTACGCCTTCAAGTAATTTTTAATGCTTGTTCTATCCGTAACATTTAGAATGAAGCCTTTATGATTGAAACTCTAACGTTACTGCGATCTTCTGAAAACAGGACTATTACAGTAGTGTTAAAATAATGACTTTTTAAATGAGAATTTTCAGCAATGACATGTAAAATGCCTACCTCAACAACAATACCAAGCAATTTATAACCTAATAACCTAAAGCAATACATGCAACACATCACAAGGGCACAACAACCAATATTCCAATTTTTCAAAGTTCAACCCTTCTAAACATAAAGTATTATAGTATGCACATTCTAATACACAGCCCAGGCAGTTTACTTGCAATATAGCACAATGTTAGATTTCTGCTCATGCTTCAGTCACGTATGTCTTTGATCTCTACACATTGAGAGTGACTATGAAAGGCAAAACAAGTGCAATTCTAGGTGCAACGTAGTAAATTAGATGTGTTCTGTTGGTTCAAATGATTGCTAATTTTTTACTCATTGCCCCAGTATATCACCTAATTTTACTTTAAACCCCCATCGAGCCCAAAAACACGTGCTTTTCAATTTTATTACTTTATTTAATCATTTTATTGAAAGTTTTTATTTTATTTTTTATTTTTACTAATGTGAGAATTCAAAGTGAATTTTAAAGTTAAGGTCAAAGCAGCTGAACTTCAAAAATCCTAGCTCAGCATTAAGTTCAGTTGCTGTGGCATTACATTTGAAATTCACTTTGAATTCTCACTTTAGTAAATAAACTCTTAAGACGTTTGTGTACACTCAATTTCTGTTAACTTTTTTCTTCTTAGTGTGTGCACTCACCTGTGTTCCGAGTATCCGCTCAGTGTGCTGTGTCATGATGCCCGTAGAGTGAAGCAATATCTGTTCCACTGTTTCTCTGTAAAATTCTCCTGTTGGTCTCCACCTCAGTCCTGTTGCCAGTCACAAGTTTCTGTCCTGTTCTATGGTTGGGAGGGGGTGTAGCATAGGTAAGTGAGGGAGGGCGGTGGGGGAGAAGTCAGCTTATTGGATAAAAACTTTAAAAGAAGCCAAGGTGTGGAATTTGAAACTGTTTCCTGGTGTGTTTTTTTTTCCCCCCCAAATTATTTTAATCTTTTAATACAAATATAATGAAAAGCAAGCAAAAAAACAAAACATGATACATCAAATAAAAAAAAAAAGAATCGTGCTAAGAACACACTAATACATGACTGTGATTTGATTGCTATGGAGACAATCCTTTTGTTGGAATGCAAACTCTATAATTAACAGACAGTGCCGAGCTGACTGGATTTTGGGGGTTATAATGAATCTATCTGGCAGGGGACTATTGTGATTCAGTTTTGGGGCTCTGATATCAGGTGTCCCTTTTAAAACGTTTGTGATAGGTGACTTGCAAAAACCATCATAATACAAAGGAATTTGCCTACCCTTTTTTCATTAAGGTGGGTGGAGCAGAAACATACACAGCATAGGAGGATTCATAATTAAAATTATTTGTATTATCCTCCTTCCCTTAGCAGGGGAATAGGATTGTATGGCAGAAGTGCCCAAAGGGTAGCTCCCCAGATGTTATAGAAGTACAATTCCCATGATGCTTTGCATGCCTTTAGAATGAAAAAGCATCATGGAAGCTGTAGTTTTAAAACATCTGGGGATCTACCTTTTGGGCACCCCTGTATGGTTTTACTGGCAGTGATGCAACATGTGTGCTCTAGTAGAGGTTGGGGCTTACTTTAAGGAGGTTTCTTAAACATGATTGATTCGTAAGAAATAAAAAAAAAAAAAAAAATCAACCTTAACACAAAAATCTAAACTTATATATTATTATGACAAATAAGTGCAGCAGTGTATGGGTATTAAGATTGTACAAGCACCATATCAACAATGATCTACTCTGACTTTTTTGCTTCTTCTTTCAAACAACGTCTGTAGTAAACTTCTACAGCCTAAAGGGAATGTTTCATGTTAAATGACTAATATAATAATCTAATATTGATATTAAGTAATAAAATGTTTATTTTGGCTACAGACCCACTTTATTCTGTAAAGTCTGCATGTATGTAATTATTTGTAGTGATGTTCAGGCCGTGCTGAGCTGTTATCAAGACTTCAGTTTGCCTTGGAGTTTAGCACTGCCTTCCCCATAATGTCTGACAATTTTCTTTCAGACCTCAGGATCTGTGTCTGGACAGCATTAGTGCATCCCCTGATTATGTTTCCCCTACACACTGCCTCGCTATCTACGTTCCCACGGTCTGTAAGATTCTTAACAATCAGAATACAGTTGCTCGCTCAACCAAGACCATCCAAACCTGGCACAATTAGATTACTGTGTACAGGTAAAGATTTACTAAACCCCCCCAGCTGCTTCATTTACACAGCCCAGAGTTTGTACACCACCATGTAATGCCAACTTTCCAGGATTACCCTCGGAGTCTCCTGAAACATGATATCCGTCTGCTGGGAACAATCTACAAATATAGTTTTAAACATCAGAGGGCCATAGGAACATTTATGCCAGAATTAAATATCATAGAACAATTGGCAGCAAAGTTTCTGTACAGGTACGGTTTCCAACCAGGCAGCTTTTTTACTGGTATGGACACAGCTTGTACTTTATCTAAATGATCTTTAGATACCCAATCACTTTGAGACACTGATAATTGCATTCAAAAAACACAACCTCTTGAGGTCAAATTTCCTGGTATAAATGTGACCAATAATATGTAAATCAAGCAAAACAATGGCTGGTGTGTTTTTAGCAGAAAGTATTCAGTTTGTTTAAATCAGGGGTGCCCAAAAGGTAAATCCACAGATGTTTTACAACTACAGTTCCATTGATGATTTGTCATTCTAAAGACATGCAAAGTATCATGGGAGTTGTAGTTCTACAGCATCTGCGGACCTTTTGGGAACCACTGGTTTAAATCGATGAAACTGAAAGTGGGTTTGCCCTGCCATAAAACACAGATGATCTTTATGTTCAATAAATAAGATCCAATTCATATTTCTAGCTGTGCTTGTCTTTTCATTAACAAGAGATAAATATTTACACAGATGTAGATTTACGAAGCCTAGTGTGCCATTATGGAGGTGATGTATTGGTGCTGTACTAATGGTGAGAGTAGTGACCAATGTAGTGTGAGAAATTTACATCAGGAAGATTTATCAAAGTGTTGCAGAAGGTTTTGTGCCTTTTTTTCTGCTGTAGTTTACTAAATCTGTAGGATTTCTTCATCTGTTGCTTCTTTTGCACCCTAACCATCAATTTTGAATGTAGGTGTTTCTCTCGATAATACAACAAATTTAGTAGTCTTTTCATCATCTTTTCCTCCAAAAAAGTGTTCTGTTTTTCTTTTCTTTTTTTTCTAGCACTCCAAATTTGGTGGCCATTTTGCAAATGAGTATTAATAATAACAAAGCATTTAACCAGGAAAAGTACATTCAGATTACTCTGGTTTTCAAGTTCATCCTGGGGATGTCACCGTAGCCCAACATCCAGGGGTTGTTACTATTACCCAATTTAATAGTACAAATTTTATCTACCTCGGAAGGATGAATGGCTGAGTCAATCCTGCTGAGATTTTAACACTCCCCAAGGATAGAATAGATTCTACTGATGATGCATTAGCCCACTGAGCTATCACACCGGCTTGTTTCTATTAATGGTGGAATTTAGAAAGAGAAACGTTGGATTTTATTAGACTATTATATGGGTTTTTGGAGAGGATTTTTTTTCTCTTTTTTGGAGAGGAGTGTGATGCTTTTACACGTTCAAAAGCTGTGTAACAGTCTTGGGTGTTGGTAGAAGATTCCATGACACTTAATGCATATTGTGTGAAGCTGTGTGGTGGTATTTCATATTGTGATGAGCGAAAGCCTGTGTTGCATTCTTATTTTTGGGAGACAATATATGTTGCGGTTGCATCACTGATTACCCCCTTTACCACCTGTAACAAACTATGTTCAAAAGACTAAATTCCCTCTCACTCTCTCCCCGTTACACTTTCCCCCACGAACTGCCATCTCAGCAAACCCTTTCTTCCAGCCCATCTCAGCCGTTGAGCCAATCAGAACTTTTACCTAACCAGTGGGAGATACGGACAATCTCTCTGGAACTCCATCGCGGCTATGGACAAGCAACCCACCTCAGTCACTTTTCACCTTTGTTTTAACCCCTTTCCCACAGAGCTAGGAAGGTGCTCTTTGGAGGTTATGTTACCACCATCCTCCTGAACAATCGCTCCCTGTGAAATGGAGCGAGACCCTCTTTTTCAGCCCACTAGAACCCCCCGTAAGAGACCGCGACCTAGCCCTAACCACCTGGAACTATTTTCAGGAAGAACTTTAACAGCGGTCGGTCCAAAAGTTAATCAAGTGGCGTGATTCCCATGGATCAGAGCGCTATTGTCACAAAATTGGTGCTCTGATCCCCTCTTTCAGGGGATATATGACTTGTGGTGGTACCATGTTGTTTTCAGGTTGTTTTGGGGGTATTTGTGTGTAGCTTCTTCTGTGTCCAAGAGATAATTAGTTTACCGGTTATCAGCTCAATTATCTCCCAGACACAGAGACACCTGGGCGGGCTTAAGACTGAATGAATAGAGACCCATGCTGGGGGTCCTTGTATAAATAAGTGTACTTTCTGCCTGTATAAACCATACTGATTTACCCTTCATCAAGTCTTGGCTGATGTTTGGGTATACTAGAGATATTTCAAACTTTCACTCTGCGGGACTACAGATACTCTTCAGAGCAGTGGCGTACACATGACCCATGGGGCCCCGGTGCGAAAATTGATCCGTGGGCCCCCCCCCATCGCGCTTACGCTGCGCGGGCCGGGGCAGCAACACATTGCGGCGGGCACCTGGTCGCAGGGGTTGCAGGGCTGCGACCGCGGTATGTACGCCAGTGCATGCAGATGCACACACACTTAAAGGACCACTACAGATGATAAGGGAATCTTTTAAGCAAACAAAGAAGTTTGAATGACTATCTGTTCCTGTCCAAATTAGAGATGTTTAAATTGCGTATACGCAGAAGTAAATTCACACTGACACACGGAGTTCAGGTTAAAAGCACTTCAGGAAATGTATTAGCATCTGAACAAAGCAGGCTTGCAAGTCCTTTTTAAAGATAAAATTACATCATTGTAAAATCAAGATAAAAAGTGAGGAAACATTGTCAATTGGCTAAGAGAAGAAGTGGTTAGTTAAATGCCCTCCCTGTTGGGTGTTACGTCTTACATCATAACTGACGTCATAAAGTTCTCCTCCAGATTTCAGCGCCATCTTGCTAGCACGAGGAGTTCTTTCGATGGGAGGGGGCATTTTGGCAGCTATCCATAAAGAGTAGCTGGTACCTTTAGTCTTTCAAGGTTAGTATCCTCCGTATTCTCAAGGCCTCTTTGGCAATTATACACTCTATCAATACTATCTGCTACAGTGTGTTCTTTGAATCAGAAGATTCTAGCATTTTCTGCTGACATGCTGTTTCTACGAACAAAGGAATCTTGTAAAGTTTAAACTACGAGGCATGAGAGCTGAATATGAGAATATAGTATTAAAAGGGGCCCAGTAAGGATTATATAGTTTATAAGGGGCCTAATAATGGATATAAGTTATAAGGGGTTAATAATTCTACAACAGTCCCCCCTATAGAGTGTTAATTGCTAAAAAGGATAAACTTTATTTGTTAGTATCAGAAAATTTGTTGGCCCAAAGACACATAAAAACCCCATGTCCGCTACTTTGGTGTTAGTGCAAAGTGCAATTCTGTCCCTAATCTGACCCTAGTAGGCTAACTCATCGTCAGCATGGCTCTCGAACACTTCACTCCCATGGGTGGCCCATGGTGGCTTGTCCACCACTTCTCCACACGGGGTCTTTACCATTCACTGACAGATGCTGTCCCTAAGCTGGTCCCTCCCTAGAATTTCTGCACTTCATCGTCATAGGGAAGAGTTTGTAGCGGAATGCAGGGCGATGTGAGATCTTGATCACCAATTTCCAGATGAGTAAAGGTTGGTGTCGTTTGGTCTACAGTCTTCTGTAGGAATTTTCTGAGGCATGGGAGGACACAACAAACGAGAAGAGCGAGAACAAAAAGAAAAATTAGTAGAGCCATACCAATATGAACTAAAGCTTTTTGCCAACCAGTCATCCAACCAAACCATTTTTCCCAGGGATCTGTCACCCCAGAATTCTTTTTTTTTAACTCTTCTGAGAGTTTATTTAATTTTTCTATGGCCAAAGTGACCTTACCATTAGGGCCTGTGTTTTCTGGAATGTAAGTGCAACAAGTCATGGTGTCGGGTAGTATTTTACATACACCCCCCTTCTCAGCCAAAATCATGTCTAAGGCCAGTCTGTTCTGGAAGGTCATTTGGGATGTGGCTTGTAATTGTTCGGCTAAACCCTGGAGGGCATCCCTGGTATAATTAACAAAGCGCTGTTGGTTGTAATAGATATAATTTATCCAGTTAAGGTTCTTATTGGCAGTGACTATAGTGAAGAGTGATTCAAACCCCACTGCAACTTCATCTCTAGCTTTAAATTCATTAGGTACCCCCCTAGGTACCCCAATGGCATCTATGTAAACATGTGGGTCAAAACTGCCTTTTACTGAGGTTTCCCGTTTGGCTCTGGCTGATGTGTGTGCCGGACTATGAGTGTCAGGATGATTATCAGAAATAATGTGGATGGGCATGATGACTTTGACTAAGGTACACTCTCCCCACCACTCAGACTCCAGTCTAGACCTTAATTGTAAATCCCCACACAACCAGTAAATATCTCCTAGTGACCTAGTATGGTGTTGTAACAGGTGCACAGGAACAGTTCTGTAGGTAGCACAATAACCTTTGGAAAAGTTACCCATAAATTTACCGATCCCATCATACATGGTGTAGCAAGTGTAATTACCTTTATAGATTGTAATTCCATCTGGGGGTTTAACACCTCCTACTAGGATAGGGTACTCTGCTGTCCATGTTTCGCAGAGGGATCTGTTAAAATCATAGCGGTAGGCGAAAAGACTCAAGAAACACTCTTCTATTTCTAAAGGGAGGATTAGGGGAACGGTGCCAAGGTGAGGTCGGGCACCACCACAAACATAACATGCGGTTCGATTATGCTTATTGGCATTATATCTCATCCACTCTAACCACAAATTAATGTCATTAAATCCAGTTTCAGCGGCCATGGTATCTTCAAAGGTAGGGTTAGCAATGGCCATCATGTCTCTAAAGGACTGGATGTGTGGTTTCAGCGGATTTGGGACCATATGTACAGCCCCTTGCCACTCTGGAGAGTGACACATATCATTGAGGTAGAAATGTCCTAGTTTATTGTAGGAACCCCTTCTCCAGTACATTCCCATTACATATTGGCCAGCATCCTCTGGGCCAGGATGTTCAATATTTAATACTAATTTCATAGGTGTACTTCCTCCAGGCTTTCTTAAAGTCATTCTTTGGAGGAGGGATCTACCATGATCATCTACTTTTGATAAAGCACTTTTTGGTTTGTAACCCCAGGCGGGCCCGGTATTCCATCCCGTCGCCCCCCAATGATCACAATTATGCCCCCATTGGTTATCAACTACACAAATGTAGGGGTCTTTTGCTTGCGGTATGTCTTTATAAATGGCTTGAATCTGTGATTTAGGGAATGGGCAATCTACAATATCACAGTAATCAAAGGTAAAGGTGGCCACACGGGTACATGATGAATTATACCAGAAGGTGTACCCACTAGCATCTTTAGTTATGGCCACCTGCTGGGCTTTAAGAAGGCCAATCAAGGGGATTAGGTACCAGAAGTACATGGTTGTACGGAATCAGCTTCTTCTGGAGCAGGTGTCTTTTTGCAGTGAGAGGCGTGAATCCAATGTGGCCTACCAGCCAGCTTGACAGAGGTAGCGGTGATCAGGAGAACTTGGAATGGTCCCTCAAATCTTGGTTCCAGAGTGTGTTTTCGCACAAATTTCTTGACTAGGACCCAATCACCGGGTAGCAGACTGTGGTTGCCTGTGTCAGAATCAGGATATGGAATTGAAGAGAAAACTTGGGCATGGATTTTGTTTAAGGCACCTGCAAGTTCAGTCACATAATCTACCAAAACATCAGTCTGAAGCTGTAGTTGTTGGGGAAAATAGCAACCTAGCCTGGGTGCAGTACCAAATAGAATCTCATACGGGGACAATGAGGGCTTTCCCCTGGGTGTATGTCTGACACTGAACAGGGCTATTGACAAGCTTTCTGGCCAGGGCATTTTTGTCTCTTGTGACATTTTTAGCATTCTAGTTTTCAAGGTACCATTCATACGCTCCACCTTACCACTACTCTGTGGGTGGTAAGGGGTGTGAAAAGCAAGAGTTACTCCTAGAGCAGTCCAATTTCTTTGGTAACTGATGCTGTGAAGGCCGGACCTTGGTCACTTTCAATGACTTCTGGCAATCCGAATCTACACACAATTTCTGTAAGTAGACGTCGTGCTGTTGTTTTGGCGGTAATGTTAATCACTGGGTAGGCTTCTGGCCAGCCTGAGAACATGTCCACTATCACTAGTGCATATTCGTAATTGCCGCTCTTTGGCATCTGGATATGATCTATCTGGATTCTTTGGAATGGATACATGGGCTTAGCCAGGTGCTTCGAGGGGACTTTAGCTGTTTTCCCAGGATTACATTTGGCACAGATGACACAAGCTTTACAGTAGTTATTGGTTAGCGTGGTAATTCCAGGAGCTTCGTAGTACTTTTGTACAAGAGCATTCATCAGATCTTTTGATAAGTGTGCAGGGCCATGTGCCCATTGAACAACTGCTGGGTACAAACTCTTAGGGAGACAGAATCTGAGGTTGTTGTAATATACTCCATCTTTTAGGACTGCTCCTTTCTTCTTCCATTTCTGTATTTCCTCAGGGGCTACTGCAGCCTGTTGTTCTCGTAAGATCTTTAGGTCGGTTGGAAGGGTTTGCAGAGTGAATATTGGAGTTTCTTCTTTTCTTGGAATTTCTTCTATTCTTGGAATTTCTTCTTTTCTTGGAATTTCTTCATTTCCGGACACTCTTCTTTCCACTTCCTGTGGTCCTCTTGCAGCTTGCTCTGCAGCTTGATCAGCTAGATGGTTGCCCTTTGCTTCATCTGAGTCCAACTTCCCATGTGCTTTTATCTTCAAAACAGCCACTTCTTCTGGAAGTAGGAGGGCATCCATCAGCTCCTTGATCGCAAAACTGTGCTTGACTGGTGTACCGGCAGTAGTAAGAAATCCTCTTGTTTTCCAAATCACTCCGAAGTCATGAGCCACGCCCAGTGCATATCTTGAGTCTGTATAGATATTGGAGCGCTTTCCTTCTGAAATTTTGCATGCTGAAGTTAGAGCTTGTAATTCAGCTTCTTGTGCAGACTTTGTTGATGGTAGTGATGATGATTCAATAATTTCATCTGTTGTGGTGACGGCATATCCTGTATGATATTTTCCTTCTTCATCAGCATATCTGGAGCCGTCCACAAACAGGGTGATGTCAGGGTCTGTTAGTGGATCCTCATGCACAGTTGGTAGATGTGTGGTTTCCACTTTCATCTGTTCAAAGCAGTCATGGGGGGTTTCTGGGTCATAGTCATGCTGTATGACCAGGTCTTCAAATTCTTCTTCCAGAAAGTAACGTGGCCATGCTCTTATATGTTCACGTTCAGTTGATGGATACTTGGCAACGCCTATTTCTTGAAGTTGTGAATCATTCATGGTGGCCCATAATTTTGCCATGGGCCCAAGATCACCCCATGACTTGGTTACAGGGACATGTGGAATGGCTGTGTCCCAATGATGGTACAGATGTTCAAGTTCATGTGGCAGTTGGACTAAAGCCATGCTGTTAACTTCAGTATCATAGTAGAAGTCCTGTAAGGTGAGTGTTATCTCAACCAACTGGAAAAGTTCATCCTCATAGCGAGGTTCAGGGTTGATGGTTGGCTTGTACCACATGGTGCAAAAAGCATATTCAGGACCGTCACAGGGAGGCAAGTTGGGTAGCAGTTTTGGTGTAAGAAGTAGGACATATCCTTTGTCCATGATGAATCCATAATAGGTACCCCCCTCAGGGAGTGGCAGAAGAGTGGACGGGTTGAGAACCTGGCATCATTGGAGGGTGACTGTTGTCAGGCAGTAGAAGATGACACTGGAGTCGAAGGTGTCTGGCAGCTGTGACATGTTTGATTTGGACTTGGTTGATTATCGCAGAAATGTCATGAGGTGCCGAAACAGTAAGAGGGTGACCAAGAACTAGGTCCCCAGTACAGTCAATAAGTTCTTGAGCTGCGAAGACAGCACGAAGGCAGGAAGGGGTGCCTCTGGCTACGATATCCAGTTGACAGGAGAAGAACCCAATAGGCCTCTGACGTCCGCCAGGACCATGTGGTTGAGTGAGGACGCCTGTAGCATGGCCTTGTCTTTCAGACACAAACAACTTGAAAGGTTTGTCATAATTTGGTAGGCCAAGAGCAGGGGCAGAGGCAATTGCTCGCTGAAGAATATAAAAGTTGTCAAGTGCCTCTGGTGACAGGCAGAAGGGGTCCGATTTGAGAGCATCATACAAGGGTTGCATGAGCAGAGAGGCCTCAGGGATCCAGGCTCTGCAGTATGAGATGAGGCCTAGAAAAGCATGTAGGGATTTTGTGCTCTTTGGAGGTGGAATGGCCAACACTGCCCTGACACGGTCACGTGTGAGGTGTCTGGTGCCATGTGACAGGCAGTGGCCTAGGAAGATCACAGTAGGCTGGCAGAATTGAAGTTTGATGAGAGATGCTTTACATCCTTGATCTGCAAGATAACAGAGGAGATCCAGAGAGCATTTTTCTATTGTGGGAACATCATCTCCACAAAGGAGCAAGTCATCTACATATTGGAGTAGGACAACCTCTGGATGGTCAGACTGCCAGGGGTCAAGGATGATACTCATTGCTTTTGCAAACTGGCTTGGGGAATTCTGTGCCCCTTGGGGCATAACAGTCCATGTATATTGTTGTTTTTTCTCGTGTGAAGGCAAAGAGGTATTGACAGCTTTGTTCCAGGGGAACACTGAAGAATGCATTGGCTAGGTCAATCACCGTGAAGTATTTGGCAGAAGGTGGAACGCCAGAGAGGAGTGTGTGCGGATTTGGCACAATTTGGGGTGTCCAGGACTGTTGCCTCATTTACTGCTCTAAAGTCCTGGACCATTCGGTATTTCTCTGGTTCACCCTTGGGTGTCTTCTTTTTCACAGGAAATAAAGGAGTATTACATGGAGATTCACATTTAACAAGAGCCCCTTTCTCCAGCAGTGCTTGGACTTGCTTGGTAATGGCTGCTGCTTGGGCAGGTTTCAATGGATATTGAGACTTTCTTGGTAGCTTTGCCCCTGGGATAAGTTTGACCACCACTGGTGGGACTTTCAGATGGCCTATATCTTCTGGGCCTGATGACCACAAGGTCTTAGGGACAGTGTTCATTAGAGATGCAGGGAAATTGTCTCTCATGCCTTCTGCATAGCCCTGTGGAGTCTCTAGGTGAAGCATCAGAGGTAAGGAACACAAGGCTGAGGTATCTGAATCAGAGAGGGCTGAAGATAATTCCACTTGGCCATCAGGTGTGAAAGTGATTGATGCCTGTAGGCGGGAAAGTACATCAGCACCTAACAGGTTAATGGGACATGTGGATGACACCACAAAACGGGCAAGCAGACTAGGGCAGCTGCCAACCCGCAAAGGAGTAGTTAATGGGCTTTGTCTTGGAAGACCATCCACGCCCACACAGGAGACATCAATATTGGACAAAAAGGAAGAATCAGGCAGGTCTTGTTCTCGCAGAACACTTCGGGCTGCACCTGTATCAGCAAGGAATGTGGTGGGGTGGCCTTCAATGGGTAAAGTAACAGTGGCTAATGGCCCCCCTTGTTCCCCTGCAGATACTGCCATAACAGGGGTTAATGATACAGGCTTGCCAATATCCTAGTCTTCCTGGGCTGAATCAGGTGAAGGAGGTGCTGGGGCCTTTATGACAGATTTAGGCCTGTTTGATCTTTGGGGCTTAAGGGGTGCAGGACAGTCACTCCTAAAATTGCCTTTTTCTCCACAGTTGAAGCAGATCCCATCTGCGGCTTAGTACCTTTGGGGATGGGTGGACGTGAAACCATAAGGGGAGTGGGATGGGGTCTCCTTGGAACCTGTGCGGCTTCTAAGCCTCTGGCAACTAGGAGCAGCTTATCAAGGGGAACCACTCTATACTCTGGGCGGGCAGCAATAATACCCTTACGTATAGAGTCCTTGATACCTTGGACAAAGGCACCGGAAAGCATCTGAGCGTGTATTTTATTACTGAGCTCAAACCCTAGGTCAGTGAACACTTGAAAAAGTCTAGCATGAAATCTTTCTACAGTTCCACCTTTCTCCTGAATAATGTCGTTAAGGCCTGCTGCTAAATCTGCAAGCTTACTGGTTTGGGTTCAGTGAGGAAATGGTGGCCATGTTGGATGTGGGCATAGTGTGGGCAGGTGTAAAAGGGGCTGGCTGCGTGACTACGGGAGGCACAGGGGAGATGGATGAATAGGGCAGAAGTGACGTCAGTTTGGGAGCGTACGTGACTGTAGATTATGGTAATTAGGTGGAGGTCACGGGACTGGCTGTGCCAACCTCCTTTTGTGCTAGGCTGACGTACTTTCTTTTAGGGTGTTTCAACTTTAAAATCAGAGAAGCAACATTCTGTCCGGCAAAATGAAATACTAAACTATGGACAGACTCTCTAGAAACATGTACTTTAAGATAGCTTGATGAAAAAATAGACTCACGGAATTCAAACAATTTACCTACAGCCATTAATCACTTTTCCTCTTCACAATCTAACTTAACAACTTTGCATATTCCCTCTATCCACATTGCATAGTATTGCAACAAATCACACTTGCCTTTACATTTTTAACTCGTCCAAATAATTCTCTATTCCTGCATCAGATTCACTTTCCTAACCTTCGTAATCAACACTGAGCTACATCCCCGACTCCCTATCTTATACACCAGTCTTGGAGAAAATACTTTGCACCGCGAAAGGAAATACAGCCTCAGAAAGGTGGAATGTATTCTTGTGAGCTAGTCTCCCACACGATCCTCACTGTCTTAAGAAACAAATCATGCCTCCCCCCCCCTCTCTCCCCCCTCGCGTCTCACAGAAGGCAAGGAGGGAGGGGCGGGGGAGAGAGAGAGAGAGAGACTGTAAGCACGAATCTCTTTAACCATGTCAGTGCTGGAAGGACAGTTACGTTACAATTATTGCAAGCAAAGAGACACAAAAATCAATCTCTTCCTCAACCCAACCTTCCTGCTGAATAACTCTTGCTACTCTTCTCTGTCAGTAGTCTGCGCCAGCTCTCTGGCTGTAATCTACCACATGAAGGTACAGCAATTCCACACACTTTAGCAATCTTATCAACCTTTTTAACCATCTCTTCCCCTTCTCTATCCTCTACCAAATCACACGCAAGCCACCCCTTACTGGGCTTTCCTAATTTCTGTCCCAGATCCTCTATATGAGGCATCCCAGATATAGAGAGAGACAGAGAGAGAGAGACAGGAGGGGAAAGTGTAAATAGTACAGAGAGTAAGACAAAAGTAAACACAGGAATCTGTGTGACAGACAATTTAAGACATTTCAAGTAAAATACAGTGCATGCATCACAGTTCAAATAAGTTCAACAGTTCAAACAGGGTTAACAAAAATCTTACACGTGTGGCAAAAGCCACCTAACTCAATCCCGTAGTACACCTGCAGACCCTCCCGCAAGTACCACTACCACGTGGTGATGGAGACAGCAATACCAGCCTGAATCCACCTGCCACAAAAGTTAAACTGGAACACTCAGCGTCAGCGCTCAAGGATGCAGTGTTCCACCTCTCTGCACACAACAAGCAGAGTAAAGTGATGTCCAATGAGGCTAGCAGTCAAAGTGACACTTATGGGAAACCCCCAGGAGGCAGTGAGTCTACACCCCTCCACAGGTTCCCCCCCTCTTTTTCCTTACTGCCGTAGCTACTCGGCACCTAAAAAAGGGAAAACAGGCAAACAGAAGATCCCCAGGAAAACTTCCACAGATCCACCCCCCTTTTTCCTTACTACCACAGCCACGTGGTACCTAAAAGGGGTAAACAGGCAAATAAACAAATAAAACTACCCGGGCACTAAAAATAAGGACAAATCAGTAAGAGCACTCCCAGGTAACAGATAGTCAGTATGTGCAGGTAAAAGTAAATATCAACAAGTAAGGTGTGGGGTCTCTGGGCAAGATATTACCTGACTTTGATGACCTCTAGGGAGCCGATCACAGACTGGGGCAGGTCAATCCCAGGGGCTGGAACATACCGGGGTGCTGCAGACTCAACCGTGTAATCAGAGGTGATCAATCTCCTTCCGTCCCCCAGGATTCATCCGCTCCACGTCTTTCTCGGACGGCTGCTCTAGCAGGGCATAACCCAGGCCCCACGTTGGGTGCCAGCTGATAAGGGAATCTTTTAAGCAAACAAAGAAGTTTGAATGACTATCTGTTCCTGTCCAAATTAGAGATGTTTAAATTGCGTATACGCAGAAGTAAATTCACACTGACACACGGAGTTCAGGTTAAAAGCACTTCAGGAAATTTATTAGCATCTGAACAAAGCAGGCTTGCAAGTCCTTTTTAAAGATAAAATTACATCATTGTAAAATCAAGATAAAAAGTGAGGAAACATTGTCAATTGGCTAAGAGAAGAAGTGGTTAGTTAAATGCCCTCCCTGTTGGGTGTTACGTCTTACATCATAACTGACGTCATAAAGTTCTCCTCCAGATTTCAGCGCCATCTTGCTAGCACGAGGAGTTCTTTCGATGGGAGGGGGCATTTTGGCAGCTATCCATAAAGAGTAGCTGGTACCTTTAGTCTTTCAAGGTTAGTATCCTCAGTATTCTCAAGGCCTCTTTGGCAATTATACACTCTATCAATACTATCTGCTACAGTGTGTTCTTTGAATCAGAAGATTCTAGCATTTTCTGCTGACATGCTGTTTCTACGAACAAAGGAATCTTGTAAAGTTTAAACTACGAGGCATGAGAGCTGAATATGAGAATATAGTATTAAAAGGGGCCCAGTAATGATTATATAGTTTATAAGGGGCCTAATAATGGATATAAGTTATAAGGGGTTAATAATTCTACAACACAGACACCCAGATCACATCAGCTCAATGAAGTGGTCTGGGTGTCAGGTCCCTCTAGTTTTAACCCTGCAGCTGAAAGCATAGCAGTTTCAGAGAAACTGTTATGTTTCACTTAGGGTTAATCCAGCCTCTAGTGGCTGTCTCACTGACAGCCGCTAGAGGCGCTTCTGCCATTTTAAGACACTGAACGTCCATAGGAAAGCATTAAGTAATGCTTTCCTATGGGCGGTTTGAATGCGTGCGCGGCTCTTGCCGTGCATGCGCATTCGGAGCTGAGAGGCGGAGGGATCCCCAGCGCCATGGGAGTCCGGCGCTGGAGAAAGGTAAGTGCTGAAGACACACACACACACTCTTACGAACAAATGCATACACACTAGCTAACAGACACACACATTTACTGACAGAGACACACTCAGCGGCAGACATACATACACACTCACTTACAAAACATACACTCTCACTGACAAACACACACTCACTAACAGACATCAAACAGACTCACTAACACACACACACAAAGTAACAGACACACACAGTAACACACTCACTGACACTCACTAGCAGACACCAACACTCACACTAACACACACACTCACACTAACACACACACTCACACTAACACTCCTCACACACACACTTACACTCACACACACACACTAACACTCACTCACACACTAACACACACACTAACAATCTCACACACACACACACTTACACTCACTCACACACACACTTACTCACACACACACACACACACTTACTCACACACACACTTACTCACACACACACTTACACACTCACGCACTCACACACACACTTACACTCACACACACACTAACACTCACACACACTAACACTCACACACACTAACACTCACACACACACTAACACTCACACACACTAACACTCACACACACACACACACACACTAACACTCACACACACACACTCTAACACTCACACACTCACTCACACACACACACACACTTACACTCACTCACACACTTACACTCACACACTTATGCTCACACACTCACACACTCACACTCGCACATATTTTTTTTTTATTATTTAATTCCCCCAGCCTCCTTACCTTTTGGAGTGCTGAGGGGATTCCCTGGGGTCCAGTGGTGCTGCTGGGCTCCTGGGGGGCCGGTCACCCGGCGGGCAGTCAGGCTGGCCGGTGCGCGAGGGAGCACTCTCCCCTGAGTGCTTCCTCTTCAGCTCCCTCGCGCGCCGCGTACTGATACCGGCGCCGGAAGATGACGTCATCTTCCGGCGCCGGTATTAGTGCGGTGCGCGAGGGAGCTGAAGAGGAAGCACTCAGGGGAGAGTGCTCCCTCGCGCACCGGCCAGCCTGACTGCCCGCCGGGTGACAGCAGGGCCAGCCTCGGGGGGCCCGGCTCCTGGGCCCCCCAGGAGAAGAGGCTGGCCCAGTGGGTACATACAGGGTCGCAGGGGCAGCCGGGCCCCCTGGTGGGCCGGGCCCGGTCGCAGCCGCGACCCCTGCGACCCTGGTATGTACGCCAGTGCTTCAGAGGATATACTCAGACGGAATATAGAGGATCTGTTACACCACCCTCCCACTGGTCACATCAACTGGGGTCCTGTTCAGGAGAGTATTTTTGAATATGAAGCAGTGTTCCCTCTCCATATCATAGGATATTTTTTTTTTTCTGGAAAAGACAATGAGCTTAAGTCTACATGACATGTCACAATGCCTTGCGCATGCTTTAATGAAAGATGTCTCCTACCGACAGGATCTAGGAATTTTGTCTTTTACTGTTTTTGCTGTCATCCGTCTTGAAGTCCTGCAGAAAAGCAAATATGATCCAGGCACTCAAGGACCATCAAATGGCAGATATGAAGGTACAATATAGTCAGCAAAACAATTTTGGCTTAATGAAGCAGTTTTGGTGTATATTCCATGCTTCTACAGTCTCACTGCTATGTTCTTTGGCATTTAGGACATAAATCACTTTGTTTACACAGCCTTAGTCATACCTCCCTACATGTGACTTACACAGCCTTCCTAAACACTTCCTGTAAAGAGAGATCTAATTTTTAAACTCATTTTATTGCAAATTCTGTTTAGTTTAGAGTTCTCTTGCTCTGTTCATAGCTTGCTAGAACCTACAAGAACCTCCTGAATGTGATTAAAGTTAAATTTACAGAGCAGGAAATAACATCTGATTGTTTTTTTCATGCAGGCTGTGTGAGTCACAACCAGGGTGTGTGTGGAAAAACTGCATAAACAGAAACAAAAGTGATTGATCTCCTAAGTAGCACATGTGACAAACTATCCTTATTTTGTTGACTTTTCCCATATTTTGTCACCCAAAAGACTATTCTTAATACTCCTGGTTCCCTTCACCTTCCCCTCCAAGCCAACAGCTCTGAAGCACCCTTCTACTGACTGTAACCGGAGCTCAAAATGCCTCAAAGACTGTAGCGGGACTTATGTGCAACTCGTCTGGAACTCCGGTCCGGCTACATCTAGTCCCAACTTCCAGCCAACTTTCAACCCGATTTTCCCGTAGTTCCATAAAAGTAGCAAGTGCGCTCTTTGGAGGGAAGGAGCCTTAGACTGTGTGGAACAATTGCTCCCTGGGAGCCAGGGGGAGCAACCCTTACTTTGTCCACAGGAGCTCCCGAAATTTGACCGAGCAAAGCACTAATTGTTCTGGAACTCTTTTGAGCATGGACCATGTGTGTGGCTGGTCAAAACTTTACTCCAGTGGTGTTTTGTCATCTCTTAATGGATCCAGGCACTCTTTTACCAACATGGGCACTTCGATCAGAGCTAACCGGAGATGTATAATGCGTGGGGTTCCTGTATGTTTTCATGATGTTTTTAGGGTGTTTTTCTGTTGTGCTTTCTGTATCCAGAACATAAGTAGTTTAGCGAGCAGCAACTAAGTTATCTCCCAGACACAGAGGCACCAGGGTGGGAATATTGTACTATGAATAGGGACCCCAGGCTGGGCCATGCTGAATAAAATCAGATCAACTCCCAGCATTAAGTTTCGACTAATGTCGGGGGAAAGCTATACCAGTTATAATCACTACTTACTCTGGAAGGAGCTATAATACTACTGGAAAGGGAATCCTTGGCAGCGATACTACGGTGGTCCACCACAGCAGATAATTGAGCAGTGAGACTTCAGAGGTATGATTTATAAACAAAACCTGCCTCAATTAGTTAAAGTTGTTTGGTGACTATAGTATCTCTTTAACATGTAATTACCATTTGGTAGCTAGGACAAGGACAAGTACAAGATTGTTTATGGTCCAGAGCCTAGATTTCCTAACCCTAATTATGAATTACAACTATACTAAACTAGCCATTATCGTGTCTCCTACACAGCTCAGGGTTTGGGCCCTGGGAGGTCCAAAGGGTGCAGTTTGTGCATGTAGAGTGGATGCAGAGTGTGTGGAGTGGATGCAGTGTGTAAAGTCTGGGGCGTACCCAGAGCATTTCGCACCCTGGGCAGACCCAGTATTTGGCATGCCCCCCTCCCCCACTTTAAAAAGTAAATAACACCTGCAATTTAAAAAAAAATCTTAATAATATGTATTGCACAAATCTGTAAAATGCATGTTAGAAAGAGTCCCCTCAAAGCCCCATTAGAGACTACAATCAAGTCTAATGAACCCTGGAGAGGGGGTTCTCTAACACTCTGGCCCCATTCACAATATAGTAATATAATATATAGGTCTCTGATACCCAGCCCAAGTTGGCTCTTCTTACCTGAATTAACATTGCTGGCTGGCAGCTGTGGTTAGCAGGCTGGCTGCTATGGCTGGCTGTCTGGTAGGGCTGGTTAGCAGGTAGGCTGGCTGCTGTGGCTGGTTGGCAGGCAAGCATGCTGGCTGCGGCTATCAGCTGTGGCTGTCAGATAGGTGTGGCTGGCTGGCAGGCCTTTTACTTCCCCCAGCCCCTTGTGCATCTGTCTCTCCCTCAACCCCTTTGTGTGTCTCTTTTTCTCCTTTTGCTCTGTGTGTCTCTTCCCCCCAGCCATGTTTGTGTTTGTTCCCCCAGCCACTCTGTGTGTCTTTTTTTCACTTTTCCAGCCTTTCAGTGTGCCTCGTTGTCCTCCCAGCCCTTCTGTGTGCCTCTTTGTCCCCCTCTAGGACCTCTGTGTGTCTCTTTTTCCCGACAGCCCTTCTATGTGTGTCTGTTTGTCCCTCACACTGCTCTGAGTTTTGCTTTGTGCTACTCAGTGTGTCTCTTAGTGCCTCTTCATGTGTCTCATTCCCCCTTCAGATCCTTGATGTTTCTCATTCCCCCAACCCCTTTATGTGTCTCATTCACCCATCCAGCCTCTCCATGTATCTGATTCCCCCAGCCCCTCCATGTTTCCCATTCCTCTAGCCACTCCATGTGTCCCATTTTCCCCTCTCCAGATAATCCATGTGTTCCATTTCCCCCCTCCCAAGCTTCTCAATGTGTCCCATTTCCCACCTCATTCCCCCTTCAGCTCCTTGATGTTTCTCATTCCCCCAGCCCCTTTATGTGTCTCATTCACCCATCCAGCCTCTCCATATTTCTGATTCCCCGAGCCCCTCCATGTTTCCCATTCCCCTAACCACTCCATGTGTTCCATTTCCCCCCTCCCAAGCTTCTCCATGTGTCCCATTTCCCACCTCCCAAGCTTCTCTGTGTGTCCCACTTCCCCCCACCAGCTTCTCCGTGTGTCCCATTGCCCTCCTCCCCAGCTGCCCAATGTGTCCAATTTCCCATTCCCCCTCCACAGCCTCTCCAAGTGTCCCATTCCCCTCCACAGCCCCTCCAGGTGTTCCATTCCTAATCTCCAGCCCCTTAAGAACCCGGGGCCAATGCACTTAGGGTCACCCAATGGGTATTGGTGAATAGGGGCATGGTCAGTGTAACCGGACCCCTGTAATATCAGCAGTCTGGGAGGAAGTGATATCTAGTCACTTCTTCACAGCTATGAGGGCAGAGCTAGAGGCAGAAGGGGTGCCGGCAGCAGAGGCAACATGGGGGGGGGGCTCATTTAAAGGGTTACTCCAACAACCATGAACACTACTGCATTTACAAGCAGACATGGTGGTAGGAGTGTATATGTGAAACATTTCAGCTGGAGATATTTGCACTTGTATGGAGGTTGCAAGTTACATCCCTGGCACATGTGACATTCACAGCCTGACTTCCAAATGTCAATTCTGTGCGAAAAATACGTTGGTCCACAGCGTAACACTCTCCACTCCCTACCGGTAAAATGGTCCATTGAAATGCTTCTCTGTGATTGACAGCATATGGGACGTGGAACACCCTTGTCTGTCTCTGGATTTAAAGTAAATTGTATATTAAATTTAGAGCAATTGTAACAGAAATAAGGGGGATTCAAGTAACTAGCCCCCAATAGGGTAACTAACTAGTGCCCAATGGGCTATAATAATCATAAACACTTATCACGTAAAAGGCTTATAGTAATACTAAGATATATTTTGTATAAAGGAATAAGTTTGTCACAAGTGATATTTAAAGAAGATCTGCAGAGCCATTTCTTGTTCAGAATGTCAAGGTGTTTTCCATTTCCCATCTCCAAAAGTCTCCAAAAATGCATAAATAGTGAAATTTCTATAATACCACAGGAGATCAGGTATTGCTGGGCCTTATATTAGGTATTCAAACTAATGTGTAGATAGATTCATACACGAAACAGAGTCATCTTAAAGTTTAAAAAAGCTATTGGCACACTCCTACCTATACCCCCAACACTCCTCCACTCAGCCTCAATACATTCTCACACACTCATTGCAATCACACAGGGCCAGCCTGGGAATAAAAAGCAGCCTGAAACAAATAGATGCCCTCATGCCAGCCATGTAATGCACAGTGCCAGCATAGTGTGCAGATATAAATGTATCAAATTGATACTTAATTATCCAACATGAAGGACTACAGTCATATAAAAGAAATTAATAAAAAAAAAAACATTTTAAAAAGGCATGCAACACCCTACAGATCGAAAGCCCAGCGCACCGTTTAGGGTCCGTGGCTGCCTTGCATACTAATATGCGGCAGTCTTACAAGACAGTTATGGATTGGAGGAAAGATGGATGTAAAATGTATAAATTGTTGCCACTTACCTTCCTACTTTCTCTTGATAGTGGGCAGCACACTGCAAGCAGCTTTTCCCGCCCTTTTTCTTGGTCTTGCTTGCTTTCTTAGCTTCTTTTGGTTTCTTGTTCCATTTACTCTCTCCTGTCAGTTTTGGTGTTTTGTTTTTCAGTTATTGTCACAGCTGCGGAGGTTGCTCTGGCTCTGGTAGCGGAAGCTAGACGAATGGGAGAGGAGGCTCCTGTTGTTGGTATTTGACAGGAACAGAACTCTGAGTTAAATGAGACTATCAGTGGGCCGGAGTCCTACAGCCAACAGTTAAGGATTTCCTGTTCAGTCATACTGTTTGATTTAAATAAAGTTGTGGCCAAGCACTTCCCTTTAACTTTGTATCTGTGTCTTTATTGGGGGATTTGGGGAAAATTGGGCTTGGCGTGGTGTTATTGTGGACCAGGCATCCCTTGGCAGTCAATCATTTTAGGTCCATTACCTTCACTTCTTGAGAAACAACAATTTGCCCCATTACTAGGAAACCAGTCCAGGGTACTATATATATTTCGCTATATGTATGTATGTATGTGACGGAGGTCCCTGTACCCCGGCTGGGTACCTTCGTTAAACACGCTTCCTAGCTCTCCACCAAGAAACCCATAGTGCTTCAGCCCCTAGTCGCCGCAGCTTGGCTGCGGTCTCTCTGTCGCTTCCTGGCCGGGAACAGGGTCCTGGGTACAGTTCCAAGTGATTATGCTCTCTTGCAGAGAATATGGCTGTAAAGTCTGTTCACCCAAACACTAGTCGAGACTAAGTGATGGGTGAAAATTAACTGCTTTGTTCAGTCAAGGCACACAGAATTTATAGATAGACCCCCAGCATGGGGTCTCTACTGTATTCCACATAACCCCACCCAGGCGTCTCTGTGTCCGGGAGAAAATTGAATTTATAACTGGTACATTGGGTACAAGGATACATTGGGTACAAGACACAAAAAAAAACCAAACACACTTAGTAAAATAAAATACCCCCACATGTCCTTGTGACAAACTCCCCTTCCTACGTGAGTTTGCCACAAGCTCCTGGAGGAGCCTGCTTGCCAGCCTCCTGCCCACAGACTATGGGCCCTGCAGGGAAACCTGTAAAAGACTATTTAACTGGCTTGGTTCGTGTCATTCCCCTATGCTGTTCGGGAACCGTACAGCCGCATGAACTATGCACCATCCGGGAGCTTGTTAAGCCTAATGGATAGATTGTAACGATCCTAACCACAGTGTTCTAATCGTTCGTCTGGGTGGCCGCAATTCATATGAACCACCACGAGGTGGCGGCCATCTTGTTTGCATGAACACAGGCAGCGGTGTTTGGTTGTCGAGTTCATGGAACTATTTTCGGAACACTGAAGCTCCTGAACACCGCTGGACTTCCATGATCACCTCTGTTCGGTTTTATATAACTTAGAAGAACACTGTTCGGTGGGATCGTTTGTCTGGATGAAGGGAACAAGCTCAATTGCAGGGGACAAGTCCTGGGGGAAAAAGTGTGGGAACTTCCCCCCCCCCAAAAAAAAACACTCGTATGCATATATAAACGCGTGCACACACATGCACTCACAGACGCACACACATACTCAGACACTCACACAGTGGTGTATTTTAATTTTGTGCTGCCCTAGGCATGACTATACCTGAGCACCCCCTAATCTAAATTTACCACCCCTTCCTGTCAAGGGCGCACCGCTTCCTGATTAAGAACCCACCTCTTCCTCTTTAGACTCCACCTTTTCCTGCTCCTTTTAAGGAAATACTATAGTGCCAGGAAAACAAAGCTGTAATTCCCTATAGTGCCCCCCTCCCTCATGTCCTCCCCTCGCCCACTCGACACTGATGGGGTTGAAATCCTATGGGTATTTAGCATATGCTGGATGTCCTCATGCACAGGGTGAGGACGTCCAGCATCAGTTAGGCGACTTTTGGTCACCTAACCACCCGAAAGTCCCTCTAGTGGCTGTCTGGTAGACAGCCACTAGAGGTGGAGTTACCCCTCAAGGTAATTATTGCAGTTTCTGAGAAACCGCAATAATTACACTTGCAGGTTTAAGGGGACTGGGACACTACACCCAGACCACTTCAATGAGCTGAAGTTGTCTGGGTGCCTATAGTGTCCCTCTGAGCACACTCTCTGACAGACACCCACACTGGCAGATACACACTGACAGTAACACACACATTCAGTGACAAACACACAGACGTCACTGATTTGACACACACACACATTCACTGACACACACTCATTCATTGACAGAGAGACACACACAAACACACTGACAGACACACACTAATAGTCACACACACACTAAATGACAAACTGACTCTCACTGATTTGACAGACACTTACAATCATACACTAACAGAAGCACATACACGCAAACATGCGCTAACAGAAGCACATACACACACATGTGCATACACTAACAGAAGCACATACACTCATACGCACACACACGTGCATACACTAACAGAAGCACATACACATGCATACACTAACAGAAGCACATACACTCATAGATGCATACACTACCAGAAGCACATACACTCATACACACACACGTTCATACGCTAACAGACGTAATTACACTCATACACACACACACACTGACACAAACACACACATACACTAACAGACATAAACTAACAGACATACACACACATACATAGACTAACAGACATACACACACACACTAACAGACATACACACACACACACACACATACATACATACACTAACAGACACACACACACACACACACACTAACAGACACACACACACATACACTAACAGACATACACACATACACTAACAGACATAAACTAGCAGACATACACACACATACATAGAATAACAGACATACACACACACATACATACACATACACTAACAGACATACACACATCCACTAACAGACATACACACATACATACACATGCATAGACTAACATACATACACTAACAGACATACACACATACACTAACAGACATACACACACACATACATACACATACACTAACAGACATACACTAACAGACATACACACAGACATACATATATACAAATTATTAAAATTAACATTGCCCACCCACCCAGCCTCCCTACCTTTTAGGAATGCTGGCATGGATGGGTCCCTGGGGTCCAGTGGGGCTGCAGTGAGGCGGGCGGTTCTCTCCCTTTCACACGCGGCAAGGGAGCTGTGTCCTCTCTGCTCCCTCTCGCCACGTGGGTTGTCTGCTGATGCAGGGAGCCGGAATATGACGTCATATTCCGGCTTCCTGCATCAGAAAACAACCCATGACAGGGGGAACACAAGGCATTTGGGGTCGGCATTTTTCAGCCCCCTGAGTGCCTACAGGGGGAACGGCGTTCCTCCTGTGAAAAAAGTGCAGGAACGCCGTTCCCACACGTTCCTGCAGGACTCGAGCCCTGCTCAATGGTATGCAATGGATTCTGTTCGGCAGTTTTTCTCTTTTAAAACTACCGAACCTGACCGACTGCTACCACTTTTCCCCTGGAACTGTTTTGGGCACAGAACCATGTGAACGGTCGGTCAAAATTATGACTTCCATGGAAATCCCGAACCCCTGAACTGATCTGGGTGATTTGTGGATTTGTTGGTCACCTAGATCGGGGGCTATCAGGGGATGGAACTTGTGTGGGGTTTGTATGTGTGTAGCGGAGCCCCCTGTACCCCGACTTGGTACCAAAGGAACAGGGGACAAATCGCAGCACTTCTGCCCACAGTTGCCGTGGCTTGACTGGGTCCTGGAACCGCTCCTTCCTGAAGCCGAATGGGGAATTAGCTCTAGTCCTTACAACGACTTTCCCCGTTTAATCCCCTGCAAGCTGGAACAGCAGACACAGGAGTAAATCTTCTTTCCCTCCAATAAGAGGACTACACACAGTTTTGGAGTGTAAACTGGAATAGATTTTCATGGTGCCACACTTGGCCCTTTATGCAAGTCCCCAAGCAAGGTGTACGCCCACATGGACCTTGTTGAGATCAGGGACACAAACTTCCAAACCAATAAATACACATTTACAATGTAAGGCACTCTCACACAAGGCAAACAATCCCTCCCCTCTGCTTGGGAGATAATTGGATCAGATACTGCATTAACCTAATTATCTCCACACACAAAAAACACATATTTATTAAAAAAAGTCCCCAAAGTACCCCAAAACACATGATATCCCCACACATGTCACATCCCCTGATAGCCCTCATCTGGGTGACCAATATATCTAAAAATCACCCACATCAGTTCAGGGGTTAAGAAATCTATGGAAGTCATTTATTTGACCAATTGTAGGCATAGTGTAATGCTCACTTATTGACAGTATGGATCACAACTGCAGATAACTGAAAATGTTTATTAAATGGTTACACATGAAATAAAGTAATATTCAAAACTTGTGCCGTCTCTTTAATTCTTTGGCAGAAAATAAGCAGCAGCAGGAATTGCAGTGAGATTAGGTTAAGGCAATAATTAGTCCAAGCAGAGATGAGTTTCCAATGTAGAATTAGTAATTGGCAGCGGAATATTTAGTTAGGAATAGGCAATAGAGTGTAAGCAGAGATGCAAAGTAATTATAATCCTGTTTAGGCCGATGAGTTCTACTTAGCTTTGTAGGGTTGGTAGTCCAGTTCGGTGAGAGATGTTCCCAGAGTGGATTAAGGTAGCTGCAGACAAAAGAGTATCCAAAGGCAAGTCCGTGGTCGAGGAGAGGAGAAGGCGGGTAAACGATAAACAGTCCGGGTCCGATACACAGTAGAGGTAAACACAGTTGCACTTAGCGTTGGAGTTTCGCGGGTGGCTTTCAAATTGATCCAGCACTGTGGCGTTGACGCGGTCTCCCTATGTATCCTGGGAACGACCGCGTCAGAGGAGGGGGAGTGGCCGCGCTCCGTCTACCCGGAAGTCTAAGGGTAGAGGATGCCGGAAGGTCTGACAGTACCCCCCCCATAAGAAGCAGCCACCGGATGCCATCAACGAGGTTTAGACGGGTAGCGTGCATGGAACGCCCTGATTAGTCGACGAGCATGTACCGCGGAGGAGAACACCCAGGAATCCTCGTCAACTCCATAACCCTTCCAGCGAACAAGATACTGTAAGGAACCACGATGGATCCGGGAATCCAGGATCCTCTGGACCTCGTATTCCTCCTCACCTTGCACCAGAATAGGATCAGGAGCAGTAACAACATCCCTTAGGAAGGGGTCGGAGAGGTGTGGTTTAAGCAAGGAAACATGGAAGACCGGATGAAGTTTCATGGTAGGAGGAAGTTTTAATTTGACCACGTTGTCGTTGATAATCAACAATATACGAAAAGGGCCAAGAAAGAGAGAACTCAGTTTCTTTGAGGGACGGTTGGTGACAATGTTCTTTGAAGAGAGCCATACAAGATCACCTACATTATAAGTAGGGGGAGGTTGTCTTCTAGCATCGAAAAACTTTTTCTGAGCCAATAATGCGTTTTTAAGGTTTTCACGCAATTTGAGGAAAAGGGTAGACATGAAAGCGTTATGATTGGAAACGTAGGGGTTAGAAGAAGGAAGCCTTTGATCAGGAAACGAAGAGGGATGGAATCCAAAATTTGAAAAGAAGGGAGTCATTTTGCTACTTGCGTGTACAGAGTTGTTGTACGAAAACTCCGCCATTGGTAACCATGTGATCCAATCATCTTGCAAGTATGAGCAATAACATCGTAAGTATTGTTCAACGCATTGGTTAACTCTTTCTGTTTGTCCGTTGGTTTGGGGATGATAGGCAGAAGATAGTTTGCGTTGAATACGGAGGGAGGAACAAATCTCGTTCCAGAATTTGGAAGTGAACTGTGTTCCTCTGTCCGATATGATTTCATCAGGAAGTCCATGAAGTTTCACTATATTGTCGACGAATATTTTGGCAAGTTCAGATGAAGAGGGTAACTTCCTCAAGGGAATAAAATGGGACATTTTGGTGAAACGGTCTACCACTACTAGAATGGTGTTATGATGTTGTGAAGGAGGGAGTTCAACTAAAAAGTCCATCGAAATGGACTGCCAAGGTCTTTCAGGGATAGGTAGGCTTAATAGTTGGCCGAATGGTAGATGATGTTCAGACTTGGATCTTAGACAGGTTGGACAGGTTTTGACATAGGATTCGATGGTTTTGTCCTGGCGAGGCCACCAATAATATCTTCTAGACAGTTCCAGTGTTTTCTTTGTACCAGGATGACCCGCCAAAGGGGAATCGTGAATCAAGGCGAGTATTTTTTTTCTGAATAAGGGAGGAATATATAACCTGTTCTTGAAGTAGTAGATACCGTCCTTTTTTGTTAGTTTGTTTGTTTTGGGAAGCTCAAGAGCTTCTTCCTTGAGATGTTTAATGTCATCTATTAATGACGAAATGATGCCTATGATTTTAGAAGGGGGAGTTCCACTTATAGGAAGATCTTGGTGAATTCTGGACAGGGCATCTGCCTTTTTGTTTCTGGTTCCGGGTCTGTAAACAATTTGAAAATTGAACCGAGCAAAGAAAAGATTCCATCTTACTTGTCTGGCAGAAAGAGTTTTGTTAGAATGAAGATATTCAAGGTTTCTATGGTCAGTATATACAATCACAGGAGTGTGTGTCCCTTCAAGAATATGTCGCCAGTTTTCGAATGCTGCTTTAATACTCAATAATTCTTTTTCTCCTATAGGATAATTTCTTTCAGCAGGAGACATAGATCGTGAGAAAAAAGCTACTGGATGGAGAGGATCTTGAGGCGTTTGGTGTTGAGAAAGGACAGCCCCGATAGCTGTGTCAGAAGCATCTGTTTCCATGACGTAGAGGAAAGCAGGATTCGGGAGTTGGAGGATGGGAGCAGTTGTAAACCTCCGCTTTAGTTCATCAAAGGCTGCTTGAGCCTTTTCGTTCCAAGCAAAGGATTGTTTACTGCTATTGAGCAGGTTAAGTGGATGAGCAACATTGGAGTAGTTTTTAATGAACTTCCTGTAGAAGTTGGCGAATCCAAGAAAACGTTGTAAGTCCTTTGTATTAGTAGGAGTAGACCAATTGATAATACAATCTATTTTGGAGGTATCCATACTTATTGTATGAGGGGAGATAACGTATCCCAAAAAGGTGATTTCATTAACCTCGAAAATACATTTTTCTGGTTTTGCGTATAATTTGTGAGTTCTTAATCTGGATAATACCCATCTCACGTGTTTCCTGTGTTCCTCAAGGTTGTTAGAGTATATGAGAATATCATCTAAGTAAATGATAACACAAACATCTAGAAGATCCCTGAAGATATCGTTTATGAAATGCTGGAAGGTTGCAGGGGCGTTACAGAGCCCGAAGGGCATGACAAGATACTCGTAAAGGCCATATCGGGTCCTGAACGCCGTTTTCCATTCATCATTGGCCTTGATTCTAACAAGGTTATACGCCCCACGAAGATCAAGTTTAGTGTAGATGGTAGCTGTTCTTAATCTTTCGATCAACTCATTTATAAGGGGAAGAGGGTAACGATTCTTGACGGTTATTTTATTTAAAGACCTGTAATCGATGATGGGGCGTATAGTCTGGTCCTTGTTTCTTACAAAAAACATGCTGGAAGCAGCTGGTGAACAAGAAGGTCTAATGAATCCTTTACGGAGGTTTTCATCCGGGTATTCCTTGAGGGTTTTTAACTCTGATTCGGAGAGAGGATAAATGTGCCCAAAAGGGATAGGAGCACCAGGAACCAGGTCAATTGGACAATCATAGGGTCGATGAGGTGGAAGTGTCTCCGCTTCCTTTTTACTGAATACATCAGCGAACTCAGAATAGACGGAAGGTATTATAGATTCTTCAGTAACTTGTAAAATGGGGATGTATTGTAGACATGTTCCCTTACAGTATGTAGAGTTAAAGGTGAGAGAAAAGGGAGCCCATGTAATATGCGGGTTGTGAGTCCTTAACCAGTCGATTCCTAATATAATTGGATAAAGAGGAGAATTGATAACATCAAAAACAAGAAATTCGGAATGAACATAATTAGTAGTCGTTCTTAAAGGGACAGTTTCAAAGCGAATGGGCCCCGAGGATATTAGGGAGCCATCAATAACTCTGACAGAGACGGAATTACGTTTTTGAACACAAGGAATTTTATTTTTTGTCACAAAGGAAGAGTCCAGGAACACCCCATTAGCACCGGAATCAATAATGGCCTCAGTCGTAATTCTTTCTTTGTCCCACTGCAATATGAGAGAAACAGAGGAGAAATGAGAGGTTGGTTTTGAAGGAAGTACACTCATTATAGTCGTGATAGAAGCATGCTTACCGCCTCTTGGACGTTTCAATAGAGGACATTCTGGGACCACATGTTCTTGTGAAGCACAGTACATGCAAAGGTTCATTTGTCTTCTTCTGGTTCTCTCTTCTGGAGTAAGAGGACTTCTCAAAACCCCTATGTCCATAGGTTCAGTGGGAGTTAATTGTTTCTCAGGTGCCCTTGAAGAAGTGAAGGGTTTTTTCCATAGGGAACTAGTGAGTGATTTCTCGGCTTTTCTTTCCCTAAGTCGTCTGTCAATGCTGATTGAAAGTAGGATCAGAGTATTCAGTGTAGTAGGTAGTTCAGTTCTGGAGAGTTCATCCTTGACAGCTTCAGACAACCCAATACGGAACTGGTTACGTAGGGTTATGTCATTCCACTGGGTTTCTGGTGCCCATCGTTTGAATTCAGCAATGTAATCTTCGACAGGTCTGTTTCTTTGCTGCAGTGTTCTAATGGTTAGATCTGCAGTCGCTTGTTTATTAGGGTCTTCATAAAGAAGAGACATGGCTTCAAAGAAGTCATCCAGGGAATCCAAGATGGGGTCATCGTTCTCCAGAAAGGAATGAGCCCAGGCCATGGGTTCACCTCTTAGAAATGAAATAACGGAACAAACCTTAGATCTTTCGGTGGGATATGATCTAGGTTTTAAAGCAATCAACAATTTACAAGAATTGAGAAACTCTCTGTATTGGGACCTGTCTCCAGAAAACTTTTCGGGGTTGGAGACAGCAGGGTCACTTGCCGAGTGTGTAACAGTATGAGGAGTATGTGTTTGCAAATCCCTTACATAAGTAAGGATCCGTTCATTGGTGATCTGTAGATCTTGCATGCCTTGAGTAAGCGTATCCACTCTTTGGTTCAGTCTAGTGATTTCAGAAGTGAGATCTGCTGGATCCATTAGAAGGCTGGATCAATCTGTAATGCTCACTTATTGACAGTATGGATCACAACTGCAGATAACTGAAAATGTTTATTAAATGGTTACACATGAAATAAAGTAATATTCAAAACTTGTGCCGTCTCTTTAATTCTTTGGCAGAAAATAAGCAGCAGCAGGAATTGCAGTGAGATTAGGTTAAGGCAATAATTAGTCCAAGCAGAGATGAGTTTCCAATGTAGAATTAGTAATTGGCAGCGGAATATTTAGTTAGGAATAGGCAATAGAGTGTAAGCAGAGATGCAAAGTAATTATAATCCTGTTTAGGCCGATGAGTTCTACTTAGCTTTGTAGGGTTGGTAGTCCAGTTCGGTGAGAGATGTTCCCAGAGTGGATTAAGGTAGCTGCAGACAAAAGAGTATCCAAAGGCAAGTCCGTGGTCGAGGAGAGGAGAAGGCGGGTAAACGATAAACAGTCCGGGTCCGATACACAGTAGAGGTAAACACAGTTGCACTTAGCGTTGGAGTTTCGCGGGTGGCTTTCAAATTGATCCAGCACTGTGGCGTTGACGCGGTCTCCCTATGTATCCTGGGAACGACCGCGTCAGAGGAGGGGGAGTGGCCGCGCTCCGTCTACCCGGAAGTCTAAGGGTAGAGGATGCCGGAAGGTCTGACACATAGTCCATTGCCCAAAACAGTTCCAGAGAATCAGGGCTTGCAGACGGTCGAGTTCGGTAGTTTGAAAAGGAACAAACTACCGAACAGAGTCAATTGTCTTATCCTGGAGCTTGTTCCCTTCATCCAGATGAATGATCCCATGAACAGTGCTCTTCTAACTTGTATAGAACCGACTGCAGGCGATGATGGAAGTCCAGCGGTGTTCGGGAGTTTATGTATCCGATTTTAGTTCCAGTAGATTCATGCCCAAACACCGCTGCCTGCATTCATGGGAACAAGATTGCCGCCACCTCGTGGTTGTCTATAGGAATTGCGGCCACACAGACGAACAATTAGAACACTGCAGTGAGAATCGTTCCAAGTTGTTAATAGGTGTTAACAAGCTCCAGGGTGGTCTCTGGTTCGTGCGGTTGTTTGGTAAATGAACAATATAATCCCAATTGCACAAATAAAGACTTTTACATTATTTTTCACAGGGTCCATAGTCTGTGGGCAGGAGGCTGGCAAGCAGGCTCCTCCATGAGCTCGTGGCAAACTCAGGTAAAATGGGGAGTTTGTCACAATGTGTTTTGGGGGTATTTCTGGGGTTTTGTTATATTGCCTGTTTCTGTACTGAGAGATAATTCAATTATATGTTTGTGTACTCAGGAATTATCTCTCAGGCACAGGGGAAGAGTATGTTAGATGTTTGCTTGTAACTTGTCACATCTCAGGTCCAGGGGGAGGGATTATCCTGTTTTGTGTGGGAGCCTGGATTAAACACATTTGTTTTACCCCTTCATAAAGTCTAGGCTCATGTTTGGGGGATTGGAGACCTCTAATCACAACTCTGTTGGAAACAGGAGAGCTATAATCACTGCAGCACTTGGGATTCGAAAGACTACTAACGAATATACTCAGCCGTTACAGTCTGTTACTGTCCTATATCCACAAAATCCCTGATCTGGGTGCCCAAGTGGGTAAAGTTCTGACTGGCCCCACACGTGGTCCATGCCCATAATAGTTCCAGAGTTATTAGTCCTTTGGCCGGTAAATTTTTGGGAGCTCCTGCGGATGAAATAAGGGGTGCTACTCCTAGCTCGCAGGAAGAGATAGTTCCTGACAGTGTCGGGCACCTTTCCTTCCAAAAAGCACTCTCCTGGCAGGTCGGCAAGGAGGTTAAAACACTGCAAAGTCATTTATTAAAAAAAGTCCCCAAAGTACCCCAAACACATGATATCCCCACACATGTCACATCCCCTGATAGCCCTCATCTGGGTGACCAATATATCTAAAAATCACCCACATCAGTGCAAAGTCACAAAGTCAAAAACGGTTCCATTGCGATCACGGCTAAGTACTACTGAGGCCTGTTCGTGGGTTAGTTTGTGTGAACGACCGCCATTGAGTGAGTGTTATGTTGAATTCGGTAGAGGGAAGGTGCTGAACAAGGGGGACCGAGGATAAGTTTTCTGGGGAGGCCGGGCAGGTTAACTCCCGAACGGGGTCTTTGAATACTGTTCATATTCTCTGGGCAGGAGGATAGCTAGCAGGGTCCTCCAGGAGCTTGTGGCATAGGCACGTTTGCCACAATGCATTTCTATTACTCCCAGAATTAAGTAAAACATGTTTATTTTAAAACACATTTTTATCCTTTTTAAGAAATAAATGTATAGCAAAGGATCACACTAATTAATATGCACACTCATTGACACATCCTGCAGACTCACATTAAATAAATGTAAAAAGCAGTTTAGTAGATATATCCCCTGTAAAAAAACACATGCATTTATTTATGCTTTTTTTTTCCCATTGGGGTAAATCTAACAACAGTTTGCCTCTTGTCTGCAGCCTTTGCAACCCTTCCCCTCCTTACCGAGCCCATACTTTCTGTGCTGTCCAATCACAAACTTTCCACTGTAGCTCAATGAGAAATCTGTGCAATTGCTGCCTCTTCAGTTTAGCTGCAATGAGATAAACAAACCAGGATGTAACAGGACCGGTTGCCTGACTGACAGTAATTATGTTCTGGTGAGTAGAATTATTCCCTTCAGGCTTTTTGCTGTAAACACTGTCTTTTCAGAGAAAATGCTGTGTCTATATTACAGCCTAGGGATACCTCCACTGGCCACTCCTCAGATGGCTCCCTTTGCATGGAGACACTGAAGTTTCCGCATAGAAGTGCATAGAAGTGCATTGAATGCATTTTGCATTTTTACGAAAAGGTCCTAATTGGCCAGGGCTGTGTATGGCTTGTGCAGGCTCTGCCCCTGATCTGCCTCCTTGACAATCTCAGCCAATCCAATGCTTTCCTATGTGAAGGCATTGTGATTTGCTCAAAACACCACTTCTGATGATGTCAACCAAGCAGGCAGATCAGGGGCAGAGCCAGGAGCAGCAGATGGGAAAAAAGGTAAGGTTTCACTATATTCGGGGGGCCAGGTCTACTTCTCAACCCGCTGGGACACATGCATGAATCTCACTCAGCAGGATCTGATGTTGGGTATCTGGGAAGTCATCAACAAATACTGGACATATTATAAGGAAGGAACCAGCAATATTTGATCTATTTCGATTTTACTGCCCCAATGAAGTTTCACATCACTGAATCCCTAACCTCAACCCTCTATGTAAGGGGTAGGCAAACTTCGGCACTCTAGATGTTGTGGATTACATTTCCCCTGATGCTTTGCAAGCATTATATTTAAATATGAAAGGGAAAAATAGATCATCATCGCAGAGGGTTACTTGTCTTTTGACCAAGATTCATTCCAAATACGACATTTATTTCAGTTACTATTATACCAATTGTGACAGTCACTGAGGCTGTGATCTACTCTAGAACAAACATTGTAGGGGTAGGAATTAGGCTAGACAGGTTGTGGTGGTTGGGGATTCTATTAATAAAAGAGTAGAAAGGGTAGTCTGCTTCTTTGATCGCATCAGCTGGACAGTTTGCCGTCTACAAGGTGCTCTGGTCTGGTATGTTGCTGACAGCATGGATGGATTATTGGGAGGGGCTGGAGATGACCTAGCTGTCATGGTCCATTTTGGTATCAATGACAAAGTTAGAGAATGTGGAGGACTTCAAAGAATGGTTTCAGGAAATTAGTAAGAAAACTTAATAAATGGACCTCCAAGGTGGTATTTTCTGAGACATTACTTGTGTCGCATGCAACAGTGTAAAGGCTGAGATTAGAGATGTCAATGAGTGACTAAAGTCTTGGTGTAGGAAGGAGGGTTTTGAGGTTTTAGAGCACTGACCGATTTTGCGCTTGGGTAAAATCTTTATAGCCAAGATGGATTGCACCTTTTGTGCTAGGAAAGAGGATTGCTAGAAGGTTAAAGGAGGCTTTAAACTAAGAGTGGGGGGCAGGGTCAAACAAGGGTACATGTGGTAGATAGTATAGACAAGAGAGGGATTTCAGCTGGGGGGGAGGGGGGGAGTTGTAAGATTAGCAGACGAAGCAAGAAGGTATTAATTTCATGCTGTTCAAATAAAGTTCAAGAAACAAATGGAAATTTTACATGTCTACAATATTACAAAACACAAAGTGCACAATTGAAAGTAATTCAAATGATAAGCTCAAACACCTTGAGTGGTATCCCCTAAACCACCTCTACAAGATACACAAAATGTACATACATAAGGCAGAGCTATTAAAATAAAATGCAATATAAATCTGTAAAGATACAAAAATGACAGAAAATAGTGCAATATTGCCAGAACAGGTAATACACGGGTCAGTAAGGTTTAGAGTGTCACTCACAAGTGAGGAGCCATTTGGACTATCTGGACTTATCAATCTACTTGCCATTTGGTATTTATGCCTTTTTATACACATTCTTTTATTTATTTAGCAAACAAATATATCACCAGAAGATACAAATAGTGCAAAAAGTATTATAAAAAATAAAATTTAACAAATAATGTTACTTAGCTTCAAATGACGTATAGCAGCCTCCCTAGGTCGTTACCCAAAAAACGACCTATATCGTATATAGGAAACCACAACAAAAAACTATTTGGGAGATAGCTGTGTAAATCTACAGAGAAAACATAAAGCAAAACATAGTGTGATATTGTTACAAATATAATGTATTGTGCGCAGTAATCAGTTGCACTCACTAAATCAAAGTAGGTAGTATAAGCGCTCTTAGGGTACCTCCCCAGATATGATGGGGGGTCAAAACAATCCTTCCGTTCACCTACAAATTCTTATTCCGCCAACAGCCATCCACAGGTCAGGGTTTAAAAATTTAAAGAAAATGTATTCGATAAAAATATATATAAATATATAAGCAGTCAACAATTTAGCATAGGATATGGATGTAGAAGAATAGTCCTACGCGTTTGAAAAAAATGAAAATTTCTAAATATTCTAAAATTCCACTAGAGGGCGCTAATAACCAGGTAAACAGTAAAATAATTTAATTACTTGTCTTGTAGCTGTAAAATATTAGATAATCAGAAACAATTGATTTCTAACAATAACATGCAACTTTAAAACTTCAACATATAAATTGTCTAGAAAAATAGAGAAATATGTACATAAAAGACACCCACTATGTTCCACTTGGGAACCAAAGACCAGAGTCACTAATATAAAACCAAATTTAATAATAGGAGTCCGTAGCGAACTCCACGCACCCACACTGCTCCCCTCATCGGGACTGTGTGAGCCAAACGCTACACGCGGCCGTGCGGCTCACCTCCTCAGGTTGCATAGAGAGAACACTCCAGGTAGTCGTGCGACCTGAACAAGGGAATTTGACATGCTTACCATTCGGCCCTGCAAATGAATCACTCTTATTTTTTGCGCGGGCAGAAATCCTCTTAGCCATTTTCTTCTCTGCATAATTATAGACGCTGTGAATGGCATGTCTATTATAAATTCAAATGTTGTGACATCATACCCACCCTTGAAGTGACCACGTCACATGGGCAACCCCATTATCAATCATTTTGGAGTCGCAGAGATGACGTGAACCAATCAGAAACATGGTTAGCCTATATTATGCTAATGTGGGTCCTTATTCCTTTCTCTATCATGGTTTTTGTCTTGATACTCATTAGTGCTTATAGTAGTTTCTCTTAATATTGTGATATTGATCTTGGCTTGTATTTTAGTTTGTGTAATTCTGGTATCCTGAACCTGCTTGTTATTTTGTTTATCTGTATTTCTATATTCCTGACCTTGTCTTTATCTTTATTAACACTAAGTCTGGCCACTCTAAGGCCCAGTAATACATCTATCTAGACCAGGGGTAGGCAACCTTTTAGCAGCACTGTGCCGATATAGGATTGTGATGTCCCGTAGAGTGCCGATCCTATTTTTTTAAAATTGAGGTGTGTATGCTGCCGTATTCTGCTTGTGTTATTTTTACTGTAATTGCTTTGTTTCGTTGTATTTGTGCGTATATGAGCTATTATATTGTATATGTTCATTAGTAGTTTATGGCATCGTGTATGATACATATGAATGTGGGCTGTGTATGGCTGCTTGTGGAATTGTGTGTGGATGGATATGTCACATTGTGTGTTTGGTAGTGTGTGAGGGCTGTTTGGGGTATTGCATGTGAGAGGCTGCATGTGGGGTTGTGTGCATGTATGTGTATTGTTAGTGGTGTTGCGTTTGTGCGGATTGTGTGTATGTTTGTTTGTGGGCTGTTCATATTATTTGTATGAGGGGAGGATTATTCTGCATTTCTGAGTATATCTAGCAGTGTGGGTGGGTTCCAGTGGGGACCAGGCTGGCCAGGTACAGGTTAAGGACAGGAGCTGCAATAGCTGTTGAGGGCTGCTCTACTAAAGTGTGGATTCCCGTTCACAAGTGCTGGGAGGCAGTGATCTGAGATCAGTTACTCTATGTGCTGCAATGCATAAATTGAGGATTGTCCTTCACCACCTCTTCGTATTAGCAAATATCTGAAGTTTTACTGGGACTCCTGATAGGCCAGAGTGCGTTTGGCTCTAGCAGCCTTGAGTGCCGTACAAAGACACCTCGAGTGCCGTGCATGGCACTAGTGCCGTAGGTTGCCTACCCCTGATCTAGACCCTCTGTTTGTGGGATTCACCATTCTTGTAAGTTGGGATACGACCCCTGTAAGAGAGCCGCACTGGTTGTGACTCCTGGGTGCTGTTGTACATTTGCATATAGATGTATAATTAAAGTGGCTGTGCTGCAAGTTCCATGTGGAGTGCTACAAAGTCCTATGTAACTAAACACATTTTGTCCCGGTATGGTTGGGACTTCCAGGGTCCCATTGTTTAGATGGTTTTACATTAGTAGTTGATTCTGGTCTTTAGTTTCCAAGTGGAACATAGTGGGTGTCTTTTAATGTATTTATTTCTCCATTTTTTAAGACTGTTAAGGTTTTAAACTTGTATGGCATTGTTAAAAATACATGGTTTTTACATTTTATTTCTTATTTTTATAATTTTATTGGCTCCCCTGGTTCTGGGTATCTAATATTTTACACCTACAAGACTGTTAAGTACATTATTCTATCGTTTGCTTGGTTGTTGCGCCCTCTAGTGGAAGTTGAGAATATTTCTTAAATTTACACATTTTAGTGGAATGTTAGGATATTTCTTAATTGCACATGCTTTCTGATGTAAGTACTAATGTTGATTTATTTTCAACCATTCAAACTAGGTAGCACTAATAGTGACCATAATATTGTATAATTTTAGATTAACTAAAAAAAACTAAATGATTTGGGCAATACAAAAACACTTTATTTTAAAAAGGCTAAATTCAGTAGTATAATCGCATCTTTACATTTAATTCACTGGCAGAAAATGTTGGTCAATTGCAAAGTGAGATTGGTGAGTTTATCAAGGAGGATCAGGGCAAGGCCGAAATTCTAAATAATAATTTTTCTTCAGTATATAGGGAAGACGAATATATGGCTGTAAACTTGCAAAGCCCTGTTACAAATGTCTAACACCAAACAGGTAATTGGCTAACACAGGATAAAGGGCTTCAGAAATTAAAGTTAATGTAAACAGATCCAGAGGGCCAGATGTTATTCACCCCCACATGCTTAGGGAGCTAAGTGTAGATATATACATACCACTGTTTTGAATTTTTCACAATTTTTTTATTTTAGGAATTGTACCAGAGGATTGGAGAAAAGCAGATTTGGTGCCTATATTTAAAAAGGGTCCACAAAGCTTAACCTGGAAACTATAGACCCATAAGCTGGAAATCTGTGGTTGGGGAATTATTTGAAAGGCTGTTAAGGGATAATATTCAATAATTAATTTTGAAAAGAAATATCATTTGCAGGAATCAACATGGTTTTATAAAAAATACAGGTAATGCAAAACTCACTTAATTGTGTTCTATAAAGAAGTTAGTAGAAATATAGATCAGGGTAATCCAGAAGATGTGATCTACTTGGATTTTGCTAAGGCTTTTGATACAGTTCTACACAAAAGGTTACTAGCAAAATGTAAATCAATTGGCTTAGATGGAAAATCTTGTTCTTGGATAGAACACTGGCTAAAAGACAGAGTGCAGAGAGTAATTGTAAATGTAAAATGTTCAAATTGGACACAAGTGGTAAGTGCTTTATGGTTCTGTCCTGGGTCGACTTCTCTTTAATCCATTTATAAATGATCTTGAAGTGGACATTGACAGTCATTTGTCGGTGTTTGCAGATGACACAAACCTGGGTAAGTCTGAAAATCGTATAACTTCTCTACAGAAGGATTTGGATAAACTGCAGAACTAAACAGACAAGTGGCAGATGAGACTGATTTCATATAAATGCAAAGTCATGCATTTTGGAAAATGGAACCCACAAGCCACTAATACATTAAATGGGGTACAGTTAGTGATAACATTAAAGGAATATAATAAAACGTACCTGTAAGTTTTTATTATCTTTAACTATACCTCATTTAATGTATAAGCGGCTTGTGGGTTCCTTATTTCAAAATGCATGACTTTGCATTTATCTGTATTGAATCCCATCTGCCACTTGCCTGCATAAGTTAGTTAGCTAGTTTAGTTAGTCAGTTATGAGGAAATGCTAGAAAAACTGGAATTGTTTTCTTTAGAATAAATGTGCCTCAGAAGGGATATGATAGCCCTGTACAAATATATATACAGGGTCAGTACAAACCGCTACATGCTAATCTTAGGAATTTACAACAGACAGGTGGTCACCCATTGATACTGGCAGAAAAGCGTTTTGTCTTACAGGAAAGGAATGTGGAACTCTCTGCCTAAAGAGGTTATGTTATCAGAATCTATAGATACATTTAAAAAAGGCTGGGATGCGTTTTTGCATAAACAGAGTATTCAAGGATATAGTTGATATGTATGTAAACAGGTTGCTGATCCAAAGAGAAATGCGATTGTCATTATGGAGTTAAGAAGGAATATTTTTCCCTTTTTGTGGCATAATTGGAAATGACTACACTTTCTGTTTCTGCCTTCTTTGGGATCAACAGCATAAAAGAATGGGCTTCATGGTTAAGATTGATGGACTTTAGTTTTTTTTAACCTAGACAACTATGTAACCTGAATATGTAAAAAAAAATGTAATGGATTATAGGCTTATTGTGAATCTTGGAGCGAAGCATTTTTGAATGTACTGTAATTTTATTAAAATGTAATTTAAATTCCTACATTATAAGGCCGGTGAGATAACTCAGTGGGCTAATGCATCATCAGTAGAATCTGTTGTTTTTTTGGATACTGGATTTATTACACATTAAACTCATATAGTCTATCTACTCTGTCCATTTCCAATTCCCAGTAAATACTTCATCCCGAATTTTAGCTTCCTACTTTGAATGGTACTGGATCTTTAAAATAGTCCTCATATTCCTCTCTGATAATTTAATATAATCAGCACAATGTTGGCATATGCATGTTGTGTTTCCAACACCACCCAATAAATTAGGATTAGTGAAATAAAATCTCTGTAAACAGAAAATCCTCTAATGGTTCTTTTTCTGGTATGCAAAATTAATTTATCAGGTATTAAGATGTAATGATGGGCACTTAAACAACTTGTGCTGTGCTCCAGCTCCTTGTTTACTGTCTAGATTATACTGCACATATATATATTGCCAAAATGATGCACAATCAGATAATATGTTCAGTCAGGTTTTACAGCATTGTATGTTTTTTGTTTTTAGAAATCCCTGTTTTCTGCTCTCTTACTTAAACTTAATCACACACAGGATGTTGCTGCATGTTCTAGCAGGCAATTAACAGAGCTGGAGAACTTTTAAGTCAGTGGTTTCCATCCTTGTTTTAATTGTGTACCCCTTAGCAGACTATTTCCATATATTGCAACCCTTAAGGCAGCTATGCTTTCAGTTCGACCACTCTGGCCTTGAATTTGAGATTCTTACTTTCATGAATAACTTGCTAATGTTCCACTACAGTAAATAGCTTTCTCGGGCAAGACGTTTCTTGCAAGTTTGACATCGTGTAGCAGCTCACAAGGGATTTTCCATTTACTCTGTAAGGGTTTAATTGTGTACTGTGTGAGTTTTACCATGGTAAGACCACATGCACCTTAGTAGGGGGACTGACAAATACAAGGATTTGAGAAGCCAGACAGATATATTTTGAAATTAACCAGATTTTAGAATGTCAGGTCCATGGATTTCAGTTTAACAATCTAGCTTAAACACCAGTAGCAATACTGACATTTGAATATTTGAACAGTAAATGCACTTTCCCCATTAGTTTATTATTTAATGAATGGGCAGGTAATACGTTTAAAAATCTATTACACTATTGTTATATTGTAGTCTGTTGGGTGATTGTGTGTTTGTATCTCAAAGCCTTACCTCATACAGATCCCAACAAAATAAACAAAAATAGGCTTAATATTCATGTCAGCCCAGAATCAATATCTTGACCCGCTGTTAGAGGCCATAATTCCTATGAATCCAAGCCATGAGAGGGGGGGGGGGGGGGGGGGGGGAGGGGGGGGAGCCATTCGCACACAATGGAAAATTGGTTGGTCCATGACACTAGAAATAGATCCCTCTATGCTCTAAAAGACTGATCCCTCTTTGCACTAAAGGTTGGTCACTACTCCTTACTCAGTTTCTGGCAATTTATTGTCTCAAACAATAGCCACTCGTTAGCATAAAGGATCACAGAATCAGTAAACAGTGATTTAAATAAAAAATCCAAAAGTTTACAAAAAAAACTTGTTTTATTGTTTTTTTGGATACTGGATTTATTACACAATCTGTACAAATTCTACCAGTCGCCACATTTTTATACATGCACAAAAAGAGAAAAATATGTTTTATTCAATATCAAAAAATAAAAATAGAAACAAAAAAATGTAGATCTTGGCGAGTTCTGGACATAAAGTGCAATATGAAACAGGACGCCAGCAGCACAAGGATCAAACACAATAAATACAGAATTTAACCAATAAATAAGGGAGGGGCCGCAGCAGGCGGCTGTGCAGTATTACAGTCGGCGGGAGGAAACAGCGCACATGGGAGGGATTCTGGTCATCAAATATTTACATATAATAAATACAGCTCATATGTGCGGGTTCAGAATATTCTCTGGCGCACCCCAGCCTCTTTCTTCTTTTTTTTTTCCTTTTTAAAAAAACACTTTTAATAAAAAAGAAAGCTCCAGTTGGTTTCTCACTGTGTCCTGTGGAAAGAGAAAAAAAAATAAAAAAGTTAATTATATTTAATCAAATGTGAGATTTATTAAAACATATGATAACTTATTGTTAAAATTAAAACAAAATAAATTAATGGAGATTATAGATGAACTATGACATGGATAAAAAGCAGATTAACCAGTAATTGGCCCAATCAGACATCCACCTAGTGGTCAACCAAGGTGTGTGTGCAATGCTGCGTTACATAACGAAGCATGCTTGAGAATGGATCCATAAAGAGACATGCTTCTCAAGCACCAATTCCTGGTATCATAATCATCTGCTAGTAGGGTAACTGAATGTCAAGTGTTAGCCACTAATTTAGATGGGTCACCTTGCTGCACAGTAGACACATCACAAAAATTCTCCACTAATAGAGAAAGAAAAACTGTATACATGTTGTGCTAACAGGATTTTTTTCTTAAAAGTTGAGCATTTTAAAAAGACTTCATCGATAAATTCCAGCCTATCTATTGTGGGTTCCACTGGCTCACTGGTATCTAAAGGTCTCTTCCCATGTCACCTGTTATAACACACGATGCCAAGATTTACAAATATAACAAAGCAGTCAGTAATAGAGGAGGCCAGGTGCTTCCATAAAAAACATATATTAAAATCTGGAATTTAATAGCAAATGGGAAAAACATTTTAAAACGCTCAAAAATCGTTAGTACAGCATGCAGACAGTTTTAAATAGATATAAAGGTGACTTCTGGTGGCATACTGCTTACACCTCAGCTGTATTCTTTTCTGAATTTAATGGCAGGTAAGCTGTGGTATTCCCTCATTTGCTGTTTAATGGAACGCGGCTGGAATCTGTCTACACTTTTAACGGAGACAGACAGAACTTTCCGATGCAGACAAATCCCTGCCTGGTTGTACCGACTCCACTGGATATACTGACGTGCCAAAGTTAACTTACCATACTGCATTGAAGATATACATACAATTCATTAGCTAATATATTCAAATGTGCTATGTGTCTATATCTGTGTAACCTACAATCAGAAATATAGATCCCATACTTTTTGCTGAACTTTTCATGAATGTTTTATAAAAAATATATATTTTGGCAAATATTTACATCTCACTGTAATCAAAAAACCTGTATATTGCATTCTAAGTCTTGTGGGTTAATAATTCTAAAGTGACCAAATTTGGAAGTATAGACAAGTTTGGACTATATTTCTCAGGATGCTCAACCAGCTTTTAGATCATAAATAAATGAGGTGTCAAGGTTAGGTTAGAGTACTATATTCAAATGAAATTCTTGTTTAGATTTTTATTACAGTGCCCCTACCTCTCAGAGATCACATTTAAGTCCTTCTCCGAGATCAGTACACTTTCTTGGTTTGGGTTTTCTCATTATTCTTCATGGTAAATTCACTCGTGAGGGCATCATTGAGATAAAGGACACATTTGGAAAAGAAAAAAGTAGGTTTTTTTTTTTTCAATTTGATTTTGATTACAGTGAGACACACATGAAAAGAAAAGTCCAAAAGTGATATGATTCTTGAATATCTGGGTACAAGAATTCTGCATTCTGGAGGTCCTATATTACAAGGTGCCTTTTGATCCTTTGTTGTGCTGAATTATGTATGTTGCCTTAACATGTAAATAAAATGTTTATAATATGCCCACTGGGTACATGCTTATTTCATTAAATATGCAAATTAGATGTTGTGTTTTTACAAATGCAACTATGCCATTCAAAAGAATAACTGAGGTTTGCTTCTTCGTTGACCGAGAAGCCATGATATAGTCTAACTATTTTCCCCTAGACATACTGTTTTGTTAAACAATGAGAATACTAGACAAAGCTACTATATACCCTGCGATAAATGCTTAATAAAATATAATACTTTCAAACATTTAAGTGTAAAAATTACCTCTAAAAACCTCTGTTTTAGAAAAAAAATTTGGCATTTAATCCTCATCCCGAGTCTATAATCTTAACCAAGAAGTGGCTGGGCCATTTCTTGGACCACAGTTCACTTGGACAGGCAAATTAGTGGGCATGAATGCATGTATTATGTAACAAGTTCACAAGCCCAGTCATTTCTCATTCAAGTTAATGAAAAATGTTATCAAATGTGCTTATCACGACAACAACAAAAAATTAATGACAAAAAACTTGAACAAAAAGCTCCTCTTTCGCATCAGGAAGTTTTTCATTAAATTGAATGAGAAAATTGTAATTATGAGTTTACGGTTAATACATGGCTGTACTAGAATTCTCACAAAAGGAAGTAAGCCACAAGAGATGAAATGAGGAACAAATGTAGAATGAAAAAGACAGAACTTTTTTCCTTGATGCTCTATCAGATACAGAACAGCACTTTTAGTTTTGGTGGCTAGCAAATTCTTTTTTTTTTTTTTTTAACTACAGGGTGAGGGAAAAGCTCCTAATGGCTTTAATGCCCTGGTCATTTCTGCACAGAAGTTAGTAGAATAATGGAGCAACAAAACCCATTAAGCTCTATCCTGTAAAAGCTGTTGCCCCTACAGAATTGAAAGTGAGCAGCCTGTTAATGAATGTAAATACTAATGTAGAAGGTCAAAACAATATAAAATATTAATATCAGTTTAAATGTTCTGCCCATGTAGACCACCCTATGCTGACCTGATGTTTAGCTCTTCCCACCAGAGGTCAGACTCAGAGGAATCTTGAAGACTTTCCAGTGCAGAACGCTCTCGCCTCTTCCTCTTATCTTGCTCTTTTCGTTTGCCTGGCTTCCCTTTCTTCTTCTTGCCAGGAATTTTAGGCAGGGGTTCTTTAAAGCTCACTGATTTGTGTGTCTCCTGTGTCAGCTGACCTGCCATTCCTTCCTCCTCACCCACCAGACGCACAGTGTTGAAGTTCTTAGCACTTGGAATGGGGCGAGGGGACTCATCAGGCGCAGCACGGATTTCTGCTGTATTGACTCCATCTATTAAGCTTTGCAAGAAGATCCTACGCCGGAGCTCCTGTAGTGAACGGCCTTTATCATGGAGCAATTGGTGTTCAGATACTGCCCTCCTTCTGTATAAAAACAAAAACAAAGAAGTATCTGGTCATTCATGCTCTGTATATGAAGTTTTATATATATATAAATATTCATCTCATAGTTCAACATCATATCCCTCCTCATTTACCCCATTACACCAATGGAATCAAATTGATGGGGTGTCAAAAGACGTATTGAATGAATACTATGGTTAACCTGCACCAAAGAGTTCTATTCCGACAGTATATTCGGGTATGAGGAGCCATATTAAAGGGATACAAGGACATTAAAAAGCATAAGGCTTCTTCCATATAAATGTATGCTATGAAATTCTAGGTTAACAACGAGTTAAACAACGGTAATATTATACACTATAACAAAATGTTACATAGAGCAATATCAGAAGACAGGAAGTACGGTAAAAAGGAGTAACGAGAGGAGCTATAGCAAAACAGTTATGTAGAGTAATGAAACCGTTATATTTAAATATCCTCGAATGTACATACAGTATAGACAATATCGACAATCTAGAAATACATTTCATCAAACTGATATGTACTCAGAAGTCAACCGGTGCAAGGAGAGAATATATATAAAGCTGTTTTATTGAGTAACAGGTGTACGTGTAAGGAGTGATTGTATGGAAAACTTCAATATAAGGAGTTGTTAAATAAAGAATGTTAAGAAGATGCATGTTTAGTTACATTGAATAATATGATGGTATATATCAAGATTGGAAGGAGACCTAACGATATATCATGCGGAATTATAGGAAATTGTAAGAAGAGCTTATGCAGAGTAAAAGGAGGAATCTGCTGTTTCAAGGTTTGTTAAAATATTTTAAGAGAAATGTCTTCAGTCTTGTCTTTAACCTAACTACAGTATCTGAAGATAATATAAACAGATATAATACCCCTGACCTCCTCCAAGTCCAGACAGAATAAATGGCACTGTTTAACCAGAAACATCCATCAGTCAAAACCCCAGACACTCACCACTCAAGCAATCTTAATGTGTGCTCTTTCACACATTCACTCACAATTTGTTCCAGGGGTTTTGGCATGCAGAGTAAACTCCACTGTAACATTTTAAAAATGTATTTACATTACATTTATGTGGTTCCTAATATGTGCATATCGACTATACAAGTGGAAAGTCTGTTTGTAACGAGTGTGATTGTTGACTGCTAAGGACGTCTGATCAGTGCAACAGGGGACACTTAACCAGATCATAATTTAAGGGAGAAATTATATCATTGCAACCTTGACACAAGCATTTCTCGTAACTGCTTCAATTAAAAGGGAAGGTGTTGCAGTTTATATATAGTGTCTGGGTGCAGTTTATATATGGTTATTATTGTCAGGGTGCTCTTTATATATATATGGTGTCTGATTAGTGTCAGAGTGCAGTTTATATATGGTGTCAGATCAGTGGGTAGTTTGGTACTGGCAGTTTATAGAGGTTTTCATTATTACAGGTCTAATTTATATAGGGTGTTAAGAGGTGTATTTTATACAGGTGTCTGCTCTATACTGGGGGTGCAGTTTATGTAGAGTATCAGATCAGTGTAGGATGGTGTCTGCAATTTATATATGTTTTCTGATCAATGTTGTGTTGTCTATCTGCACTTTGTATAGGGTGTCTGATCTCTTGTAATTCTGAATCCCTTCAGCTTGCCTGGGATTGATCCTATGAACACAATGCAGCTTTTATCTGCTTTAAACACAGTTCAATTTGCCTGAGGACACGGCTCACGCTAGTGTTAGTGATGTGTTCCCTCCCGTACAGGTATAATTACACATCTCTCACACCAAGCTGCGTGTGAGCACTTGATTTCTTTGTCCTTTTTCCTTCTATATTTAAAGTAAGAATTGTTTTCCAAAATAGAAATTAATCCTCTAATGTAGGTGGAAATCTGACTCTTCAAAGAGCTTTGTGTGGTGTTGTCTTGAGACATTGGAACATTTCAAATACTCATCTACTACTGTAGAAATTAGGTAAAAAGATACGCACACATGCATATGTTCAGAAATGCACGTCTACCTTGTGTATATTATATTTGTACACCTAGACACAAGCACACATACTAATGTATAGAAACCTGCATATTCTTTGATACTCACCCAAAAATATACAAGCACCTTTTTGCACAAAGTCAATGAAACACAATCATATTACGTACACATAAACAGGCAAAACAAACTTTACATACAGTAGGTGAACACAGTACGGATACATACAAGCACAAACATACACAGAAAGAAAACCATGTATACTTCACATAACACATACAAACACACAGTAATGTACATTCACACATAAATTTAGAGGGAAAAAAGTAGAGCTTGTTTTTCAATCAGAACATGGCAATGTCACGATTGAGCTAGATGCTGGATATATTTTCCTCTCTAAATTCATACATATTTTCACCCTAAGATATTCATCCTGCCTCAGCTTAAATGCTGCCTAGTTATAAGTGGGTACTTAGAACTGACATTTTGTAACACACACGTATATATGTATACACTCATACACAGACACACAGACAGACATGTCCTGAAGCATATACTATATATATTTATATACACATACACTGATGGGTTAGTGAAGACAGAGCGAGTCTCTTACACTCTGCCGTTGATTCCCTGTGCCGGTCTTCCATGAGCTGGCAACGAGCAACTTAAGATGAAGACAGCCAAACCGCAATGCGGTAGGAGCGTCCGTAACATTCTGACCTGCAAGGAATACAGACTCATCAAAAAAATGGTTTGCTACCCAAAACCCCCCCACTATGACCAATTAACCCAAATACAGATTCAGAGATCATCTTAACTTAGAGACTATGCAGATGTAAACTTATCACAAACAAAATATCAGTTTTTACCACACATATTTTTGACAGTTTATGGAAGTCAAAATCCAAAATGACTAAATTAAAACTATATGTGTAGGGATTATGACTGCATATCAGAAATCACAGAGGGTCTATCCACCACTACCCCCAATAGAAGGTAGAAACACAGAGTAAAAGACATAGCTTCAGTCCCAAACACAGACTCAGTATTGGTATGAGACAAAAATGGCAAAATTGGGGAAACCATAAGTGGACCTTTATGGAAACAATACATTTGTGGTCATCAAAAGCATCCAAACCATGAGCATCCATGAAACATCTGTATGTTCAGTTGATTCATGAATTGTGGTCATACTCAGAACAAATGAAGTACATAGTAAATGGACATAGAGAAATCCAACACACAGCCAACCTCAAGACATTTACTGGGGAAATATAACGCAAACAAAAAAAATGTGCATCCTGAAAAAAACCCGACAGTGAAGCAAAAATAAACCCCCACCTGCAACCAAATAAAATGTCCAAAAACACTACTGATTCTTTATACTAGATAGGCTTGCTACAACCAATGAAAATGGACACACCACAAGTATTTAGAAACTACTCCTTACTTTACATCAACAAAAATGAGTGGAAGATCAATTTATGAATTTTGTCTTTTCAAAAACAAAACTTTAACAATTAAATATTTAATGGCAAGGGATGTAAACCACAGACAAATGTCAATCATGAATAGGCTCCCAGAGACCAGTTGAGGTCATAAAGTAAGAGACAATCACAGGGAAATCCATTGTCCAAATGGCTAAAGTCAGTAAATCACGTCTTAGAATTGGAAGAAAGTAAATGTAACAGCAGTGTTGGGATCTATGAAACCAGGACATAGTCATTAATTGTAATATAGCTAAAACAGGGTCAGCCAAATTAAAACCAGAGTTCTATATAGTCTAGACAAAAGTAAACAACGAACCAGAATGTCTGCTGGGCAACATTTTAGTGACCAAAATGAGTATTCATGCAGTGTATATTACCCCAAGAGGCAAAAAACAGATAGGGTACTAAACAGTGAAACTTGCCTTTTGTACGCTTCTCTGCTGCAATTCCAATATTGGCCTTATTTTAAAATAAATAATAGGACCCTGAAAAAAAGTAAAACAGAGAAAAATTGTGTTGGTGAAGCATATCAATGACTTAATGTTACACTGTAAATATTAATCATGAAAAACGCCATACAGTAAAAACATAATTGTAGCTCCTTCAGTGCAGAACTTGGATTGTCCCAGTGGAGTCGTCCCTGCTGTATGCCATTTACCACATTAAAAGCTGTGTGAAATAAGGAGCATCATTGAATCTTAATCGCACATGTATGACACAACTTGAAAAGAGTGCTTTTTCTGAGCATTATCTATACTTTATTCAGAATTGTGTAGCAGGCGCTGTCTAACTACCAGGCTTTCTGTCATCTTTTCTAAAGTGGGAAACGTTCCCACTAGAATGAATGTTGGGCATTATCTGGGCAATACTTTTTTATGACCTATGCTTAGTTTACATGTTTTAGTAATATTCCCACAGGGGGCGCCATTGGAATATGTTTATGCCACCCACTGCACAGAGACAGCACTGTGAACAAAGAGAGCTTCATTCCCACAGCCTACTCTGCTGGAATCTACCTCAAAGTCTTCACATGCCAACATTGCCTCGTCCTGTCTAGAGACATTCAGTGCCACCCCAGGTGCCCGCACCTGTTTGGCAGTAGGCTAAGCATTGTCTTGTTGCACTATTCATCACACAATGCCATAGACACCTGTGTGTGATTCAAAGATGATTTGTTAGATACCAAATAAACTTAGTTTGACATTGCCTATAGCATGGAGAGCCTAAAATAATACAGTAGATTACCTTGTCATCACAAGGTGTCATTCCCTCTTAGGATAATCTAAATTTAGTATATCAATACTTCTACTACAGTCTAAGTGAACGAAAGCAACATTTTTCTAGCTATATTTAAGAACTGTACTCAATTGCTCTATTCTGCCCTTTTACCCTTAAATGCTGTTTTCGAGATCAGATAACCTTTTGCACAGAATTGACTTTTCAGTACAGTTTTAGAGACACAAAGAATCACAGAGGATTTCCAATAAAGTCTGTATGTGAAAGTTGATAATTAGAAACAAATGCTACAATATAAAAATAAAATATATACAAAGAACAAGAGATGAATGGATTTTCCAGTCAAACAGAATAAAAGTACTTAAAAAAAAAAATATATGTCTTTGCAGGGAAACACTATAGCTTCGTGCAGAAAGGCATTTCCAAGTTATGGGGGAGTTGAAAAGTTGAATATTTCAATAATCTCTGCATGAAAAACAATGATTATTTTAACTTGGAAACCTCATATGTCTTGGATTGTGGATACATATGGAAGCGAGTCAGACTGAGGTTTCTGTGTGTTCCACAGGAGGTGAGAGGGGCAAGCAAACTCATTGTCTGTTCTCAAAACACAATTCACAAAACAGACGCAAATGGGGGAATATTCACCGACTATTATTATCTATCTAAAATAACACATAAAAAAAAATGTTGTTTTTTTTTAATCAAGACTATAAAAAATATGATGGAAGACATGAAAAAGCAGAAAAGCAAATATTTCAAACCAAAGTGTGGTGTTATAAAATACTTACACAATGAATATATATTAGATCGCATACAATCACATGCATGTTTTAAAGACATACATGTAACTTTTACATTACTGATAAAACATACACTCATACTCTTCGAGTGATATGCAGATATATTTTGGTGTCCCTATATTATTTCTATATATAGTATACATTGTGTTAACCATTTGTAAACTGTGAAAACACCAATCTGACACTGTAGGAGCTGCTAATGGACATTATTTAGACTTCTAGAATCAGCCAAACTTTGTCAAAAAAACTATGAAGAATTAGCACTGATAATCACTGACACATGCAGCAAAGAGTCTCTCTCTTTCTCTATAAAATTTCCCATAATACAGGCACACACGTAAAAACCGCACACAAATTGATCTGCAGTCGTAAAGTCTTCTGATCCGTGCTCTGATCCCAGCATGTCAGCCTATCTTGCCCCCCCAGAAAGAGTTAAGTGTAAAAGTTGGTCTTACTTTGCCCCGGTCTGTCTTGCTTGTCCTGCTTGTTGGGTGTTAGTGCTGTCTGAATCCCGTGTAGTAATCCTGGTGCTAATGTGATGTAGCAGAGCAGGACTCCAGGAAGGGAGCTTGTGTCCTTTGGCTGAGTTTGAGGGGAACTGGATTCCTTCTGCCTGAGCTCTTAATAAAGACAAAACTGTCTGACATCATAACCCACATTCCCCTTTTCAACTAAACAGTGATGTTGGTTTAATGATGGAGACATATGACCACCCCCCTTAACACTGTTTAGGATCTCACATGCGATGCCAACATTACTGAGGGGCGTATGGGGCGTGGCTATGAGCCTCACCTGCCACTTTCACACCCTCCTTAACTAGATGCAAAGGAGGTGTCTAATGACTTGGGTCTGTCGGAGCTCAGGACTAACTTCCAGTAACGTTCTAAGATGGAATGCTGCAATCATACCTTGCTCTTTTACATTAAGAGTTCTTCTACAGCAGACCTTCCCGCAAGTGTGTACCTAGGGCAATGGGTGGCCACAACCCTTAAGTGACTGAGGGTGGAACTGAACCACACTGGTGTTTTTTAACACTAACACAAAAACCACTATACCACACTGATTTAAACTGCTTAAACAGGCACGCTGGAGGAATTATTTGCAGAAGGACTAACCCATTTTCATAGCAGCCGATCAGCCACAATCCTTTACAGTGTAAATATTGTTCCTTCAGGACAGACAGACTTCTATTTCAACTGCACTTTAACACCCAAATAATCATGAGAATGTATGGCTGAGCATTTTGAGAACTTAAGTCCTCAACAGCGAACAGAAGATCCCTGTGTGTATCTAACTCAATATTTTAAAGAGAATAACCATCTACTTGGAGAATAATTTCAAAGTGTTACCACTTTTAGCAACATTCCTTTGCAGACTACCTTGTAACAGCATTCCTTTGCAGACTACCTCAAGGTGTGTCCATTGGGGATTTCTAAAAACAAACATGTAAGGGACATTCCCTTATAAGAGCATCAGACTAGTGTACACACATCCTACCTAAATTAATCGCTTCCTTCCAGGATCTTTCCATTGTAATGACATCTGAAATCATTTGGGATCAACAGCAAATTGCAGAAATAAGTAAGAATCTGAGTGTCTGCTCTCTGACACTGAGGATACTTAGAATACATAGTGTTAGTGGATTTATAACCCAGAGAAAGAGAATAGGCAAATGCTGTATTCACATTATTCACTATCTATCTATCTATCTATCTATCTATCTATCTATCTATCTATCTATCTATCTATCTGTCTGTCTGTCTGTCTGTCTGTCTGTCTGTCTGTCTGTCTGTCTGTCTGTCTGTCTGTCTGTCTGTCTATATCAATAACTCATACATAGAGGAGACTTCTTTGACATAGGACCATAGGCAGGTTTTGCATGCACATCTGTTGGATATATATTGGTTTAAGTGACTCTTAAGGACCAAAATAACTACATCTTAATGTTGTGGTTTTGGTGCATGGAGCCTGTCCTTTTTCTCTGGCTATTAAAAAAGAAAACATTGCTGGATATGGCATTTTTTATATTTTCAGAAAATTCACCTCTAGTGCCTATACAAATGATGGAGAGTGGTGATTGCCAGGCTATAAATATGGTGGAAAGTGGTGATTGTAATGTAGGTTCCCAATGGCTCTCTATGAGAAGCATTGAATTTGACTGAGACCATCACAAATGGTGATCTCAGAAAATGCAAGGTGCCTGCCAAGAGGCAAATTTCCTGGTGATAACTTACAGGTAATTTTTATGGAGGCTTTTTTTCTACTACTTTTACAAGATGGGTCCATATTGTATTGCTGTAAAACAGGTAAATATAGTAAATTAATAGTAAAATGTTTGCTTTATAGTTTCAATTGTTTTTCAATTTACTACGCAGTGTTTCTAAAACAAACATCTAGCCCCTGGCTCTACTATATTTGCTGATGTTAGCACCCACGTTGTCTATAAGGCTATAATGCCATCAGTTATCTTCAGTTACCAAGCGTTTGACGCTCTAGATTTATAAAGGAAAAGACCACAAAAGGCACTCAGACCACTTTATCTCAATGAAGTGGTCTGCATGCAGTGGCCATGTCCTTTTTAGTCCTGTAATGTAAAACACTGCTAATTTGTAGGTATGGCAATATTATCATCAAACGCCTAAACACACCTCTAATGCCTTTCTTCCAGTCAGCCACTAGAGGGTGCTTTCGTTGGTATAACTGAGTCTGCTCAGCTATGTGAAGACTGACGTTAAACATCATCATATGCTGATCCTAGGGAAGCATTGGATTCAAAGATTCACTATGAGAAGCATTGGATTGGGCTAGTGTGAATATCGCCACATATGGCGACTCTGTCTGGACCACTTTGTGGTTAAACCGATTGTGAATAGTTTTATTCCTTAAGGTAAGACTGTGCCCAGAACCTCCATGCACCATAACAACTTCATTGCAATTAACTTGTTTTGGTGCACAGAATGCTCCTTTCAAGTGACTGAATTACAACCAATATTGCACCTGCTGAGAAATTCATAGTACGTTGATAACAATTCTGATTTGTATGTTTGCAACTATTATAAGAAGACTAACAGCATTCTAGGGTTTGCATAATCAGTGCCTAAACAGCTGGTGTATCATTCACAAAAACTGCAAAATGAATTAAATGATCACTCATATCCAGCTTCATCATCACCACTGCCCACCAGGAGTGCTCTGGCACCACCACCTAATAGTATGACTTCTTACCTTGGGGCCATCAGACACTATCTCAGGCTCATGAAAACTGGTGGTGCTGGACTTAGCTCTTTGGCTAAGAGTGATTTGCTGACATTTTGTAGCCCATGAGCTGACCCTGTACGGCAGCGATTATCTAGGTGCAGTAACAGAAACTGTGAAAAGGCAGGGAAAGAAACCCTGTAGACCCCAGTCAATAAATCAAACCATTTTTTCTACATTGGCAGGTGCCAATGCACTCCTTGCACCATAATCACTGCAGCATGCAGTAGTCGTTCTGGTGCTTATAGTGTACCTTTAAGGTGTAAAAAAGGGAACTATGGAACAGTATAAAAAATAATAAGGTAAGGTGCCTACATCAATTCCACACAAGGACTAACTGCATCAAAAAGACAGAAAACAAGTGAATTTGAAATTCACTTGTTGAGATAGAGGAACATCTCCTAAAAACTACTAAAAGTCACCAAAGTGTAATTTAGAGATACAGAAAATTACTGGGTCTACAGTTGAATCAGCCCATGACAAAAAACAGTTTTGCAAATATGTAAAAACTGAGTTTTGCAAAGATGTTATTAGAATAAGATTTTATCTAAAGATACAGTAAAAAGATGTATAATGCAAATATATGTAAGATTGTAAAGCACAAAACCTGGACCTAAGCAATGGAAAAAGTTATCATTAAAAAGAGTCATCATTTGTGCTTTTTTCTACATCTGGTTGGGTTTACATTTACAGGAATTTAAAGAATGCCTTCAACCCACAATATCTGTTACTAACTCTTGAACATTGTGGGGGATCCGTAACTGGTATGGTCAGCCATCTTGTGGAAGTCATAGGTATATACATCATGGTTTTATAATGACTATGATGTGGTCATTTTACAGAACAAGATGCACCCAACAACAAGCAAACAATGTTTTGTAATGATAGTCCTTTGGTTTTAACCAAGCAATGTTTACATTGCTTAGTTAAAGGAACACTATAGTCACCTAAATTACTTTAGCTAAATAAAGCAGTTTTAGTGTATAGATCATTCCCCTGCAATTTCACTGCTCAATTCACTGTCATTTAAGAGTTAAATCACTTTGTTTCTGTTTATGCAGCCCTAGCCGCACCTCCCCTGGCTATGATTGACAGAGCCGGCATGAAAAAAAAAAACAGGTTTCACTTTTAAACAGATGTAATTCACCTTAAATAATTGTATCTCAATCTCTAAATTGAACTTTAATCACATACAGGAGGCTCTTGCAGGGTCTAGCAAGCTATTAACATAGCAGGGGATAAGAAAATTTTAATTAAACGGATCTTGCAATAAAGAAAGCCTAAATAGGGCTCTCTTTACAGGAAGTGTTTATTGAAGGCTGTGCAAGTCACATGCAGGGAGGTGTGACTAGGGTTCATAAACAAAGGCATTTAACTCCTAAATGGCAGAGGATTGAGCAGTGAGGCTGCAGGGGCATGTTCTACACACCAAAACTGCTTCATTAAGCTAAAGTTGTTCAGGTGACTATAGTGTCCCTTTAAGGCGTTCTTTAGTCGCTATTATACTGATAGCCACTAGAGGCGCTTCCACAGCACCGACCGAATAAAACTTGGTCACGTGACACAGAAGTCCCCAGAGGAAGCACTGATTTAATGCTTTCCTATGAATAGGCGTGCATGTGCATGAGGCGCTCGTTGTGTATGTTTATCAGGTCCCCACTGCTCCTCCATGGCCATTCCTCAGCCATGTCATTGGAGGAGGCGGAGAGGTAAGCAGTGCGGAGGGAGCTTTGGTGCTGGAAAAAAGTAAGTACAAATCTTTATTTTATTATTTTTCCCACATGCGGGCAGCGGGACACGTATCTTACTGGTGACATGGATACTAAAATGTTAGGAATACAGGTTTGTAATGTTCCCATTAATGGTAATAATGTCCATTATACTGGATCTGGTTGTCAAAATTTGGCTGTTTAGTGAATAGGCCCCAGAGCATACATACAGTATAAAGTTCTATTTTAGGCTAGATTTAACCACTTAAACGGATACTCCATGATGTGAGTAGTACCCTGACCTATATCCTAGCAATGAAACCCTCTTACCTGGGTTCCTGCAGAGTGCCATGGGTCCTCTATAACCTTTAATGTGCATTCAACTTTGCAGAGCTGCATATGTTGGATGCCAAAACCATTGTTTGATTGAGAGTCTTTTCAGAGGTATGCACAGAATTTACATTAGCCTGTCCGTAACTCTTGTTTCTTAGTGAAACGCTGCACATACAGACTCCAGGCATCATGACCACTTCAAATACAAGAAGTGATTGGAGTAGCCCATTAAGTCCTTAAATCCCTATTCCTAACTTCTCTGTATGTCGGAACCAATTTCTTGGCATAGCATACTAATACTCTAATTATTCTATTTCGCTCAGCCCCTGGCACCTTTGCTTAGTACAACTTCATACTTATCCCCTAATAACTCAGTTTAGCTGTTCTGTGGCCTGTCATGTTTAATGTTGGTTTTCCTTTCCTTAAGCCCCTTTGTATCTCAATGATTATACTTTTTCATTTGGCACTTGCATCTTTTTATAATTATTATGTTTTCTTGCTTGTGCCAGATCTCAGTACTGGAAAGTCATTATTTTCACCTTAGGGCCCCCCTCATAGCGGCTGGCTGTGCGCCATAGAGGTGGTGGCGAGGGAGCTGTAATCTTCCTGCCGTTTTTGCTCTCTTCCAACACATGCCCTGCTGTGATGCCGTCAGCCTGAATATGACGTCACTCCAGCATCACTAAACGACGTGTGAAGTAGCAGAGCAAGAAGAGTTCCTAAGGACGGAATCACAGTAGCTCCACTGGACCCCAGGGAAAGGATTCAGTTCTTCCAAAGGGAGGCTAAGAGGACGTTAATTGAAATAAATAAATAAATACATGTGTGAGAGAATGTGATCACTGTGTCTATCAGTGAGTGTGTGTGTCAGAATGTGTCTGTGTGTCAGTGTGTGTCAAACCAGTGATGGATGGTGTGTGTCTGTTAGTGAGTGTATGTATGTCAGTGTCAGTGCTTGTATATCTGAAAGTGTGATCTCTCAGTGAGAGCATCTGTCTGTCAGTTAAAGTGTGTGTTAGTTAAACAGTGTGTGTGCTAATGAGTGCAAATATGGGTCAGTAAACACTAAAGCGCCACTCTAACTACCCAGTATAATTTAACCATGTAGTATAGCACATCAACCTCACAATCTATATACAGTCCTTACTCCTCAATATAGATAGCTCCACTACCAAAGCCAAAGCATAGCTTCACCCCTAGCTCCTCAAGTTCTAACTCATTGGCTTGGTTCCCCCTTGATTTAACATGTCAGCTCTAATGTCTCAGAATACCCCCAGCTGTCCCTATTAAGTACAGCTCCATTAGACCCCTTGTTATAGCTTAATATGCAACCCCTCATTATAGCTCCATATGTGACCCCTCATTATAGCTCCATATGTGACCCCTCATTATAGCTTCATATGTAACCCTCATTTTAGCTCCATATATAACCTCTCGCTATAGCTCCATTTGTAACCGTCATTATAGCTCCATATGTGACTCCTCATTATAGCTCCAAATGTTACTCCTCACTATAGCGCCATATGTGGCCCCTCATTATATCTACAAATGTAACCCCTCATTATAGCTTCATATGTAACTACTCACTATAGCTTCAAAAGTGACCCTTCATTATAGCTCCACATGTAACCCTTTAGTATAGCCAGAAATGTAACTCCTTAGTACAGGTAACTTCAAAGGTCACTAAATCCCAGTTCTGTAGTCCAATCCAGTTCCACCCTCTCCTATTTGTAGTTTGTTATAAATGCTGCTCCTCTTATCTGGTGATTTCCGGTTAGAGTTCGGACAGCAGTCAGAGTGGGAACCAGCTACAGAGAGTGAACAGATCATCTGCCCAGCTGATTAGCCACTGTCTAGCATGTGACCTCTGCTGAATTATCAACAACCTGATGTCCCAGAGACCTTTGCAAACTTGGTTTCAGAAGCTGAATTCAGGAATTGCTCACGTTCTAATGAGTTACAAGGTGAGCAAAGCTAAGAAAATCTTACTTCAATAAATATATCCCTTACTTACATAATAGGCATATGGAATGCATAACTCCTAGGCTAATTTACTTGTATGTACGTAGAGGGAAATGTGGTGCATCTAAGAGAAAAGAACTTACCCCAATTCTCCCCCCAATAATGACAGACACCGAATATTGGATGAAACAGGCCACAGCATTTATTAAACATACAACTGTAGGACTCGTCCAAACTTTATTAACCTTCAATTTAAATATAAATAAGCACATAAATATATATATACATAAACCATAACAACATAATAATTACCACCTATTGCCCTACAGCCTTTAGCTTAAATAACCGTCCTTGCCAACGAACTTAAACAGGTGCCTATGCACCAAAACTTGCCCACTGGGCTCTCGCCTCCCCCCTCGTCCAGACCAAAATTCCCTTTTCCTTTAAATGCTCACTACCAGCCGGCTTTTAGCTCGGTGGCCATGTCCAATTCGGTAACTGAAAAGTTTACCTTACAGAGCAGGGGAGGTTGAGACCCACCTTGTCCATCTCCTGACATTCCATCTGATACTCCCCAACCCTGTTGGCAAGGACACGCTCCCCACTAGCTGTGACAAACAAAAACACAAAAAGAGGGTGGGTGGGAGGGAAGTTGTTTGCTGGCCAGAATCCCAAAAGGCACTGAGGTAATATGATCCCTGCCCCACTCCAAACCCACAACAACTCCCCTACACACATACACATACAGCCAATCACTAGCACCATCCCCACACTCATACATGTGCCCTTGTCCGTTTAGCTGCGCTTACACCCCAAGGTCTAATTCTAAAGTGAGAATTAAAATAGAATTTCGAATTTAACACCAGAATACCTGAACTGAAATATATGTTTTCCATTTCTGTTTTTTTTTTACTTAAAATTGGAAATTCACTTTAAATTCACCTTGAATTTTCACTTTAGTGAATAACATTGTAAGTTATTGTGAGTTACTTCTTGCATCTTTGAAATGTCTTAGCTTTGCATTTTAGTCTTGCTAGTCATACCACCAACTACACTTCTAGGTTTAGCAAAAGGAAAGTGCCAAAGGTGTCAAAACGTCTCCTGGTGACTTTCAACAGCCAAATTCTGACATAAAAATAATGGAGGTGGAGATTATATTTCTGGATTCTTGGTAAAAGATCTGCTTTTTCCAAAATAAATTGAAGCTTAAATAAAAGGACACTATAAACCACATAACCACAACAGCGAACTGTCATGGTTATTTTGGCTAAGATGTCCTGGAGCCCTTCCCCATTTTAATGTCAAACCACTTAGCAATTGTTTCACATAAATCATGGCTCATCCTGGTACTTAAAGGCTACCACATCTCAACCACATTCATAGTCCAAACAAAATTTAGATTAATAATGAAGAATAACAGTATGGCCGAGGATGGGCAATCTCCGAACATCCAGAATAGCACCGGTTTATGTCAAACAGTTCCTAAACATTTTGACATTAAATGAAGAATTGCACACAGAGACTGTAGGAGACATGCTGTAGTGGTTTTGTTGTTTACAGCGCCCCTTTAATTAATCAGCTGATTGCTACAGTGGTAATATTAGTGTTATCTTATTTTTAGATTTTATAAATTCTTTATTTTACACACTGCAAGTGAAAGGTACAATAAAGTGTCAAGTAATTCGCAATACACAAGTTTGGTTCATGAGGGCAGGACATTGACATTTAGTGTTTGACAAGCAGTGTGGGATTTTATAGTATGTAAAGCTTCAGTAAAACATATTACCACATAGAGCATTCTACTGGCATCCCTTTGGGGCTTGGAGTTACAGTGAGAGTATAGCTCTTTGGGGTTTTGCACCCCTTAAGGGAAACACCCCCGCACAAGAAGATTAAAAATATTCAAAGTAATTCCCCTAGTGAGTCGGCAGGTGGGGGGGTAGGGGAGAGGAAGGGAGAAAGTGGAGATACCCGATATTTAATAGCAGGCTACATGTGTGTACCATGTGAGAACATTATTCCCCAGTCAAAACAATTTAATACCCATACTTCTGAACAGTCAAACCATATACAGACTTTTCTAGACAAGGGGCAAGACCAAAGAAGACATTACCCGCTTTACTCTATCCCCACTCACAACAGGTTTTCAAGACTTGGATCTCCCACAAAGAAAAGACCCCATGTAGAAATAGAGGACCAGGGAGAAAAATCACACTCGACAATACCTCACAGTCAACATTGAATCATACAGAAGGTATTTTTAATCTATCAGGGGTAGACCTTACTCAAAATGAACTTATGTTGTTAAAAAAGGTCTTAAAATTGCATCTACAAACAATCCGAAACTAACTAGAAAAATATTATTTTAAAGAATTAATAATGAAAAAGCAAATACCAAGGAATCTGAAAGTACTTCTAACACTCTAGAAATGGAACAAGATGTACAAGACAGTACTCTGATTCCCATATACCATTCTAATTTGAAAATGAAATCTAATTTCTTCCCTTGGTCAGATCGCAATAAATATCTGGAAATCTTTAACAGATTGGTACAGGAAGATTTAGATAAAATTACACTAAACAAGAAAAATAAAAAACAATTTTTCAATCTAACAAAGGCAGAAAATCAAACCCTAAAATCCTTACAAAAAAACATGATCTAGTCATAAAAGAAGCGGACAAGGGGGGAGGCACGGTGATAATGTCCAAAACATACTATAAAGAAGAATCCAGGGCCGCCATCAGGGGGTGACAACCATGACTGTTGTCATGGGCCCGGCGGTCCTGGGGGGCCCAGGCACCCAGGCCCCCCATTCCCAATGTGCATACATATATATAGCAGTTATCGCTATATACATGTGTTTTGGCAGTGCCAGAACTACCTGAGGGGGCCCATCGGGTGGCCCATGCACTTAGGGCCACCCGATGGGCATATCTCTGAAGGGGCCCGATCAGTGCCGTGGATTTTTAATAGCTAGTCCGGGCCCCTTTAAGGATCCTGGCACTAGCAGTGCTGGGAGGAAATGAGCTCACTTCCTCCCAGCTAACACCCGCGCGGGAGGAAGCACCGGAGAGTGTGAAGAGGAGAGGAGGGCAGTCAGACCCACACCCACATCAGCCCCAGGCCCCCAGCCAGCAGAGTCCACCCTCCTGCAGCCTAAAGGTAAGAAACAAGAGGGTGGAAGGAAGCATTGGGGAGTGTGAAGAGGAGGACAGAGTCAGACCCACACTCACATCAGCCCCAGCCAGCAGAGTCCACCCTCCTGCAGACTAAAGGTAAAAACATGAGGGTGGGGGGAGAGGAGGACAGAGTCAGACCCACACTCACATCAGCCCCAGCCAGCAGAGTCCACCCTCCTGCAGCCTAAAGGTAAGAAACAGGAGGGTGGTTTAAAAAAAAGTGTCAGTGTGTCTGTATCTATGTGTACCTGAGTGTTTGTGTGTGTCTGTCTGTATCTATGTGTACCTAAATGTGTGTGTGTGTGTGTGTGTCTGTCTGTCTGTATCTATGTATCTATCAGTGTGTGTATCTGTGTACCTAAATGTGTGTGTGTCTGTCTGTATCTATGTATCTATCAGTGTGTGTATCTATGTGTACCTGAGAGTGTGGGTGTCTGTCTGTATCTATGTATCTATCAGTGTGTGTATCTATGTGTACCTGAGAGTGTGGGTGTCTGTCTGTATCTATGTATCTATCAGTGTGTGTATCTATGTGTTTGTATCTGGTTGGTAGTGTGCACCTGAGTGTATGTTTTTGTTATTGTTTTATTCTTTGATTTTTTTTTTTATAGCAGTGCTGCAGCTTTTATGTTCATGGTTTTCTAGTGTCTGTGCTTTTGATTTTTACGTACACTTTTTGTCCACAATCATTTTCACTACTTAGTTGATATTCCCCATTTATTTTAGTTTTAGTTGTGGCTCTATTTAAATGTTTAAACAGATTGTTAGTTTGTTTTGGTAACTTTGTTGTAATGTATATCTTTTCTATTTGGCGCTGCCTGTCCATGTTGTGTACGTTTTTATCTTGCATAGCCTGTCTTATATTTTATTATGTGCATGGCTCATTTTCGGTCGTTTCCATTTATTTTTTAAAGTGTGTTAGTTAGTGCAATACATAATATATATATATATATATATATATATATATATATATATATATATATATATATAGATATAGATATAGATATATATTTTGCTGGAGTGCTCACGCTTTCTTTGTTTTCTGAGATTCTCAACTAAAGCTGTGTTTATTTGGTGTTAATCTGCCCATAGAATTGATTACTTTATTGTTGTTTTTCTACATTTTTACACATATATTTTATTTATATTTAGTTTTTACGTGTATCTGTTTGTGTGTCTGTATGTATCTGTGTCAATGTGCACCTGAGTGTGTGTGTGTGTGTCTGTATCTTTCAGTGTGTCTGTATATTTACATGTATGTCAGTGTGTGTGTGTGTATGTATCAGAGTGTTAGTGTGTGTATCTGTGTATATATGGGTGCCAGATTGCACCTGAGTGTGTATCTCTGTGTGCGTGTATCTGTGTGTCTGTATCTGGGTGTCAGTGTGTATGTGTGTGTGTGTGTGTGTGTAACCGTGTCTGTATATTTCCATGTATGTCAATGCATGTGCCTGTATCTCCTATGTGTGTGCATGTATGTATATCAGTGTGTGTATGTGTCTGTGTGTCAGTTTGCACCTGAATGTGTCTGTGTATATGTTTGTATGTCTATGTATCTATGTCAGTGTGAACCTGAGTATATATGTGTGTGTAACTATGTGCCAATATGTGTAACTGTGTGTCTGTGTATTTGCATGTATGTCAGGGTGTGTATCTATCTGTGTGTGTGTGTATACACTACAGACAAATGCACGCTTGCATTCAAACACCAACATTCAAATACACACATGCTCCATTCAATACCATGTTTATATTCAAACACACATACACTGCTGAGTGCTAAATACAGCCCTGCAAATTGTAGATCCCCAGCTAGCAAAGCATTCTGGGACTTACAACAGATTCAGAACTACATTTGGCCACTTTACACACACTGCATCCACTAAACACACACTGTGCATTGACTACACACACACAGAGACTCTGCATTCACTCTACACACATACAGCATCCTTGTGGGCAGATTCAAGGACAGCCCTGTGGGCGGACTCGTGAGTGGGCTCTAGGGGCCCAGACCTTGAACTTTGTCAGGGGCCCCAAAATTTCTGATGGCAGCCCTGGAAGAATCCAACAGAATCCTGGGAGACACAAAAAACATATCTAGTTCTGGGGAAAAAAACACAAAGGTATATCTTAAAGAACTTAAAGTTCTCCTTAAAAAATGACTTGATAACGAAATCTTGTCCCAAGATGAATTTATTATTTGTGTTAAATCCATACTGTAAAACAGGTTGCTTTTATTTTTTGCCAAAGATTCATAAGAGTTTAACTTCTCCCCCTGGTCGTCCTATAATCAGTGGCATTGATTCCCTTTCCTGTAACCTATCAGAATATGTTGATTTCTTTCTACAACCTTATGTACCTATGATGTCTACTTACATCAAGGACACCAAACATCTTTTAAATGATTTACTACAAGTAGAGTGGAAATCAACATATATCCTGGCTTTTGTTGATGTAGTCTCATTATATACAAATATTCCCCATCAAAAAGGCCTGTCAGCAATTAGAGACATCTTCACTTTAAGCAATAAACAAATGAATACCAAACAAGTCATTTTTTTACTTGACTGTATCCAATTTGTATTAACAAAAATATTTTTGGGGTTTTTGGTTTGACAACAGGTATTATTTGCAACTATGTGGTGTCGCCATGGGGATGAGATTCGCCCCTAGCTTTGCCAGCCTTTATGTATCCTATTAGGAGTCCAGTCATATTAGGTTGGGCCACACGATAGACGATCATTTGGGAAGGGGACCAAACCAGTCTAAACAATTTTATACAATATATTAACCAAAATGATTATAATTTACAATTTACTTCTACTTCTCATCCGAAACATATTGATATAGGACAATACTCTAAAAACCAATTTTTTAAAAAAAAACTACTGATTGTAACACAGCAATAGAGTAGTCTAGTACAAACCATCCCTCTTGGCTAAAAAACATCCCCAAGGGACAACTCATACATTTAAGACGTAATTGTTCGACTTTTTCTAAACGTTTTTAAACAACAATCTCAGACTATAAAAAACAGATATCTGAATAAAAGTCATGATAAGGAAGATATTCAGAAGGCTGAATTGTGCCTTATTCGAACAGATAGAATGGATTTTTAAAAAAAACAACAAACATATCAAACACAAGAATGATAATAGATTTGAATTCGCTTTCATAACAAAATTTTACCAAATAGACCTATGGTAATATACAAAAAAGCAGATAATTTGAAGAACAAACTGGCTCCAAGTGTATTACCAGAAAATAAAAGTATTCTAAATCAAACTCATATTCTAACCAAATAAATATTACATGTTTTTTTTTCCATGTGGTGAATGTTCTACATGCACTTTTCAGAAAAGAGCTATGCATTCATTTATAGGCACATACACGAAACAGACATATGATATAAAGAAATTCATCCAATGCTCCACAACTCATGTGATATATTTATTACAATGTGGTTGTGGAGCACAATATATTGGTCGCACTATACAAAAATTACATACTAGACTTACAGAACATTTTTACAATATCAGAACTCACAAATTAGATCACAGTGTGCCAAACCACTGTGTTAGTTGTCCACAATTTCAGTGGGATACTTTTTTGACCTTTGGGATTGATAAAGTAGAAAAACATTGGAGAGAGGGAAATATTGAGGTATCATTAAATATGAAAAAAGCCCAATGGATTTATAATTTAAAAACTCTCAATTCAGGATTTAATCAAGAGATAGACCTCTCCGGTCTCATTTAACTTCAGATTTTTCCTTTTTCTGCTTTTCCTTTTTATATTTTTATATCTGTGTTTACATATCCTTAATTACTTAATTACGGTTTCCTTAGTTTTCAGAGATTGATTCCAGGATACACTAGAATTATTCATATACAATATACATATTAATACATTTTTTGTACATATTAATTTTTTGTGCAAGACTCAGCATCATACTTACTTTTTATATCAATGTTTTTATTTTTTCTATTTATTTTTTTAATTATGTTTTTATATATAATTATTTTATACATTTAATTTTTTGAGATATTGCTCGTTTTCTATTCACTTTTTTCTTTTTCTCAATTTTTATTCCCATTTTCTTTAGCAAAGTAGCTATTATGCTCTGCCTTTATATGACTTGTACTATGGACATGTTTTTCCGTAATGTATTTATCGTCTGAGTCTGTCCTATTGTATTGATCATCCCTTGTATATGCCTACAACCTGGACATCCTCTGTGCGGTCCAAGTGAAAAGCACGTCTTAGGAAATTACGTCAATTACGCACACGCGACGCTCAACACTCGAAAGTCGTCACCTGCGTTCCACGGTGAAACACACACCGTTCCAGCTGCCGACCATCAATCCTAATACCTACTAGTATATAAGAAGAGTCTCTTAGAACATATAACAACAAAAATACAGGGTGCGCTAGGTAGAATTAACAAGAGATAAATGGTACAAATAGGAGATAATATTTACAAAAGACAAGTCTCTGAAAATACAAAAGTGGGTCTTGGGTAGGTCTTCTTAGGTTCTTGATAAGGTCCTCAGTGGTTGATACGAAAAACAAAATTAGACAAAAAGAAAGACCAATAGTGCAAAACCATTAGGGATGGTGTCTCGGACAACACAGAAGAGAAAAATGCCAACTCACGATCGGTAGAGCTATGCCCAGCTCTAGGTAAAACAGCATACAGTGGTATTTAAAACTCCCCACATGTAGGATATAGACAATAGGTGATTCTTCAATACTTTGTACAACGACTCAAATGCGTGTCAGCATTTAAAAAACATGAAGGAAAAGCGGACCAATGGTACAATAACGTAGGACACCTGCAGCTACAGACAAACACTGAAGTCCTGAGAGTGCTAACTTACAGTAAAAAGAGCTATAACCAGCTCTGAGTAAAACAGCATACAGTGGTATTTAAACTCCCCACATGTAGGATATCCTTCTGGTGATGTATGGAGTGCAGGATTTATGAAAGACAAAAGCACAAAAGAGAGCCCATAGTGTTCTCAGTGGATAAAATAGTGCTAAAAGGTAAAATGAAACGTACTTACATTATATAGAGCAGCCACACTGCTCTATGAACCAGGCGTAAGTGGAATAATCCCCACCTAAGGATTTCTTTGTAGTACTGGATCTTTAAGACAGTAAAAAACAGCCAGGATAAAAGTAGCAAAAAATAAAAATAGAAGGACTGACCATAGAAATATAGGTAGTCTAAAAATACTTTAATTATAACAAATTCATAAAAACACAATGCGTTTCGCTCAAAATAGGCTTTTTCAAGTGTAGACAGATACTCCTGGCTGGTTACATTATATAGGCAGCAGTAATGGCTTGAATTTGAAAATTGGCGCCATAATGACGTCATTAGCATGTGATCGCGATCACATGACGTACATATATACAAGATAAACATAAATGATACACAGTGATCGTTTTGCATAAATGAATACATGGGATGGTTTAAAACCCTTGTATAGCGCATATAGGATGTTAAAAATTGACTTTTATTTGATGGAAAAAGGGAATGATATAAGGGAATCCATTATTATCTCCTATTTGTACTATTTATCTCTTATTTATTCTACCTAGCGCACCATGTATTTTTGTTGTTTTCTGCTCCCAGATTTATTGAAGGGTTTGAGGGTTGCCCTTCCCCTGTGATCAGTACTGTACCGCTGTTCCACCCCAAATTCTATTTCTCTCTTAGAACATATATATTGATCCCTGAAGAAGTCCCAAGGGGCGAAAAGCATAGGACTTTTTGATACATTCATTTTACTTTGTTCTTAGTTGCTTTTTATTTTTATTTGTTACCTATCTGCCACTCTACATACCTCATACTTACCTCTGGAACTTCCTGCTATCGGCTGAATCCTAGGTACCATGCTGGCTGTGGCGATACGCTTGATTTTATCTGCAATCTTGTAAGTGCAATATTGTGCAATAAGTTTGTGATTTTATATACAATCTGCACTATATCCTCTCTTTTTAATATTCTGAGTGATCAAGAAGATTCCTCTGAAGATCATCAGTCTACACTTCCTGACCCTATTTGAAAGGGAGACATGCCTGATCATACATCTATCTAGTGAGTTCTCCACCACCCCCACCCCGACATTTATACTGAACATACTGCACCATACATATTTTTCATTTATTTGCATAATATCTTGTGATTATTCAGTCAGGTTGTATATAACCTTTATTATTCACTTTATTTGGCGTTTTTTTAAAATGTTTCTGCCTTTTTTGGTCCTTTCTCTGTTTCTGTAGTATTCTGAGTGTCTAAAGGAATCACTAATTTCCTTTAAGGGTTCATCTGTGTTTTAGAGCATATAGTGAATTTGTCTGTTTGTGTAATTTATAGAGAAGTTGGCTAACTGATGGATAGAAAAAGAATGGTGAAATTAAACATAAAATAAAATGTTTCTGAACATTAACTCAAAATAACAGTAAGTATTGTATGATGGTGGAAGATGAGATACTTTAAGAGGACAGGCTGCTTCTCCCAGTCAGAGACAGTTTTTCATGTCTCTGGCAGGCAATGCATGCTGAGCGGCTCTGGGGGTGAATTCTACTATGGTTGAAGTGTGGGGGCAGGCTGTGTCTTGTCACTTTTGGGGGATCCATGAGGCCCAGGGCTTGTAGGCATGCTTCCAACTCTTGAGAGCTCCGTGCTTTATATGTAGTCCATTCATAAGGGTCTGGAAGCGTAGGATGATGTCCACCGGTGCCGCCAGTGGTGCCTTCGCTGGTTTTGGCAGGTGAAATATCCCATTTAGCTTCATGGCTTTTGCCTGCTTGGGTGGTAGTATGGCATCAAACAGGCATCTGGTGAAGTGAGGTAAGTCGGTGTGTCTATCAGTGAGTGTGTGTGTCATTTGTTTGATCCAATACCCCTAATATCCAAAAATGAGTTGCACCGGTAATCCTTATCTTTGTGGTGTACCTCCTCTGTCAAGTATTGATCTGTTTCTTGATTTGGCCCCCTTGTGGTACAAGCAACACAGGCAATGTCAGGATATTTATATCGGCAGACATTTTGTGCTAAAATAGAAATTAAAAGTGTACATTGCCTGAGTCACTCAGAACAGAGCAGACTCCATTTTGGATTTCAGGATAACAAAGACACATCATTTCCTTGCTTTCACTAACCACTGAGCCTGAGCTAAGGAATGCATTATATAAACAAGCCAAGTGACAAGCAATGAAGCAGGGGGATGAAATGCTCTGTTTAAATGTTAATGGAATAGAAATAATTCTAAACACAGACATTAGTGACAGAGAAGACTTAGTAATTAATTGTACTTTCTAAATTTTACAAGGTCCCATTGTAAGTAGGGGTGAAATTTAGTTTAGAACTGTCAGTTTTAGAAATTACGATCAAAATCGTTGCCACAAAGACTTAGGCAAACGCTTTGAACTGACAAGTAAATTTAAGCTACGGTAGTCATATAGATAAGCCAAATAACGTCAAAATCGTCATCAGGAAAAGTTAACTCTTTCCTGGATAGGAAGGTTTAGTTAGGCGACACTGCCCTCTATGGACCAAATACCTAAATTGCAATCTGCAGGTTGACCACACCTTCCGTTTCCTATTGGCCTTATCAACTAATGACGTACAGAGAGTCTGGTCCTTTAAAAGTTAGGACAAAGGTAGGAGAGTTAGTTGGAGTTGGTTGGAGTTTTGGGCTTTCAGATTCGGACATGCAGAGAGATCCATGACAGATATTCACTCTGGGACTAACTCAACATTCAAACTCTCTTGGACCCAACTCAAGAAACACTCCTTGACACTTACTTTTACTATTACTTACATACCTCCATACAGTCAATCATACACGCATTCAAGTTCCTGGGACTACCTACTCATCTGATGAGAACATCTACTTAACTGGTAATTATGCTGGTTTTAATTAATTAATTAATCTAAATTAATAAAAAAATCTAATAGCATGATATATGACTGGATAAATCACGGTCAGATTTCAATATTTAGAAATCTTAGTTAATTAAAGAATATATAGTTATAAACATTCCATTCTGCAGGTGGAATTAAGAATAATTATATATTAATGTGATATTATCACGTGTTAGCATACCGCTGTTTTTATCCAGTGTGTTGATTTGCTCTAAAATAAGATAAGATATCTTTTTAGGCAAATCAAAATTCAGTTTATAGAATCTGGTAGATTATTCTTATTGGATGGTTCCAGGAAATGATTAATGAGCTGGTTTAAATGTTATTTTAATTGAAAGTTACATGAGAATAGGATATTATATGCCTAGAAGGATCTAGCCAGCATTGAAAGGGTTACTCAGTTGATCTAACTGTTAACAAGGTTTTATGGCTTTTCGCTGCGTGAAGTTTTGCTTTTTCTGTCTGTAAAGTACCCCATAAATCTTGTCTTGACAGTTGATGCTGTTAGCCATTGGAACGTGTTTTAACATAGCCATTGTATTGCATACTTATGTTATACTAAATATTCACTGATTATTATCATGCATGCTGCCTAATATTATTATTATTTTATTTGTCACAATAAATTATATCTATTTTTATAACAAATTGTGATTTTATTTGTATGGAATACATTTCACTTACATGATAACGATCTCTAAGATCTAAGAGAATTGAAATAGTGGGCAATTCTCGACTGTTTAATATTATCATCCCATAAATATCCCCACAGCAATTAGTATATAGAGGGGGTTCGGCCTCTTTTTTGGTTGGCAAGGGAATCAAAAGATCTCCCCCAAAGTACCCTTAACGCCCTTACTATTCCATGGGAATATGTTGTCCTGGTGTTTCTCAATGACATAGTACGGTGCAATCAGAGTACCCAGCCTGTGCTCTGAGTCATTCAGAAGTGTGGGATTAGAATTAGTGCTTGCTGTGATCCCTAAAATGTAAGCTGGAGAGGGGCAATAAAGAATTGTCTTCCCACACACAAAATATAGCCTCCCCACATACAACACACAGCATGCACACAACACACATAGCCTTCCCCACACAAAATATATAACCCACACATAACATACAGCCTTCCTGCTCACACATAGCCTGTCCCCACACAAAACACACACTAGTTTATTAACTATAATGAAGAATGGGAATATAGAATTAATTTCAAATTTAAGACCAGAGTAGCCATAATGGAAGCATAGCTGACATTTTTTTTCCAATTTGGCTATTTCAAGCTTACATTTGAAATGCACATTGAATTCACTTTAAAATCGCACTTACTCTAATGACTTTATGGTTTCAAAGCTCAATTTTTCCAAACTGACCACAACATCTTTTTTTTCTCATTCATATCCTCCACTTCAATTGTCTCATTATCCCATTTATCTTGGCTTGTTGCCTTGGTGTTATTTTTGATTCTGGCCTTTTATCCCTAAATCCATTTTGTCTCCAAATCATGTTATTCTACCTTGCAGACAATTTTCCGTTCGCGAACGGCGAACGCGAATTTCCGCAAATGTTCGCGAACGGGCGAACCGCCATAGACTTCAATAGGCAGGCGAATTTTAAAACCCACAGGGACTTTTTCTGGCCACAATAGTGATGGAAAAGTTGTTTCAAGGGGACTAACACCTGGACTGTGACATGCCGGAGGGGGATCCATGGCAAAACTCCCATGGAAAATTACATGGTTGATGCAGTCTGGTTTTAATCCATAAAGGGCATAAATCACCTAACATTCCTAAATTGTTTGGAATAACGTGCTTTAAAACATCAGGTATGATGTTGTATTGATCAGGTAGTGTAAGGGTTACGCCCGCTTCACAGTGACAGACCAAACTCCCCGTTTAACGCACGGCAAACAACTGCAAACAGTCCATTTGCACAACCGCAAACTCACCATTTGCACAAGGTTGGATACCAAGCTAGCCATGTCCCGTTCCTTGTCCTCACTGATGTCATTGAAGGCTTTGCAGACCAGGTATCAGTGGTCAGATGGACCCTTGCCCCAACACTGTGTGCCAGACATGCCATTACTTCCTTTTGCACAATCGAGTACAGGTTGAGGATTGCCTTTTGTGCAAAGACATTTCGGCTGAGTACCTTCCACTGCGGTGTCCCAATAGCTACAAATTTTTGGAACGCCTCAGACTCCACCAGCTTGTATGGTAAAAGCTGGCGGGCTAAGAGTTCAGACAAGCCAGCTGTCAGATGCTGGGCAAGGGGGTGACTTTGTGACATTGGCTTCTTACGCACAAAAATGTCCTTGACAGACACTTGACTGTGGGCAGATGAGCAGGAACTGCTCAAGGCGAGAGACGGAGTGGCGGATGGTTGAGAGGGGGCAAGGAGGACAGCAGTGGTTGAGGTGGCTGAAGATGCTGGACCAGGAGGAGGATGGCGGCTTTGAGTTTGTGTGCTGCTTGTACTCATGTGTTGATCCCATAGGTGTTTGTGATGTGCGATCATGTGCCTTCGCAAAGCAGTTGTACCTAGGTGGGTGTTGGACTTCCCACGACTCAGTTTCTTTTGGCACAGGTTGCAAATGGCATTGCAGTTGTCAGAGGCAGACACACAAAAAAAATGCCACACTGCTGAGCTCTGCAATGACGGCATTCTGGTGGTGGCAACAGCATGCGTTGATTGGCGTGCTGTCTGGCTGACCCCGGGTGCCGATGCATGCTGTCTGACTGTGCCACTAGCTCCTTGCGACGACCTCCCCCTGCTTCCAACTCGTCTCCTCCTCCTCTCTGTCTCCCCATCTGAACTTTCGCCCTGTTCTTTTTCTCTTCTAGCGGCCACCCGCGTGACATCCACGTGACATAGGGATTTAATTTCCCTATTAAATCAGCAGCAGCTACACCTACCCTCCTCTCAAGAATGCAGCTTTCGGGGGGCAGGCCTAGCTGTCATGGAGGAAAGACGCACTTCGTGTGAGCTCCCTCAATATCTCACTTTAAGCAGCTGTCAACAAGCGAATTTCACCCCAGAAGGGGATGACCCAGCAATGTTGCTCCTACCTGACCGAACCGACATGCTTAATAGCGGTCAGCAACTCGACAGAGTCTTACTTACCTCCGCGTGTTAAGTGTGGCCTGGTGCTCACCGGGCGGGAGAGGTGGCCGATCTCCTGATCCTGGGATGCCCAGGAGCAGCTACTTCCCGGCAGGAGCTCCGTTACCCCCCCCTCGGACCTGGGGGTTATCCCGGTCCACCCCTGAGAGGCTGTCTGTAGCTAATGGACGCACAGAGCACAGCCGCCCAGGCTGACATACTCATTTGCGACTCTCCCAATATGGCGGCAGCCTCGTGTCCTCCTGGTACCAGCAAAGCATGGCAGGATATTGAGTCTAAGCTGGACAGACTCTTTAATCAATTTTGGAAGCAAATAACAAGCAGGAAGCCCCAACAAGCTCCACCACAGCCCCAACAAGCTCCACCACAGCTAAGCGAAGCAGTCCCCATTAAAATCCACCAACGCAAAAGGCGTCGAAGACGGGACCGGAGGCACAAACAGAAATGCAGAGCCTGCCCCACGTCAAGCACTCGCCTCCACCTTAAGCCACCACAATCCTGCACCGGATGTGAAGCACCACCGGGACAGATCCGACCACCCGACAAAACAAGCTTCCACCACCTCAAGCCGCGAACCCGGCACTCAGCCAGAGACTTGCCTTTGTTGTTCCAGGTATCAGGGACTCCCAGGGTCTGCACCTGGCGTGCAGAAGGGATCGGATGAGCACAAGCAGTAAACAGCAGCCTGCCAAGCATGTCCCACTATAGCCGATCCTCCACATCATGCCTTTGATCACATGAACTGCTCTCTGCACATTAACTAATCGTAAAGTAGCAAGCGTTTAAACATGTCATTATTTCACCTCCTAAAGAGTTTATTGTCGTAGTTCCTTACATGCCTTTACCTTAACCGCTCATGTATTATGTTATTCACTAGTCTCATCTCATGGGGCGACTCACACTTGATTTATAACTAGTGGTGGAGCTGCTGATATTAATACACAGTTGAGAAAGCGCAAGCTACACCCTAAACATGACAGCCATCTTTCACAACAATGTACTGCTATATACTCATACCCTCAGTGCAACTAGCCATGATATACGCACGTTCAGCCTAGCATGCTCAAATATAACACACTTCTGTCTAAAAAAAAAAAAAAAAAAGAATGCAGCTTCCGAATGAATCTAAAATGGATGCTGTCCAGGAGGTGGGAGGGTCTGGGAGGGAGGGTCTGCTACGGATTGGCTGGAATGTGTCTGCTGACTGTGAGGTACAGGGTCAAAGTTTACTCAATGATGACGAATAGGGGGTGGACCGAACATCGCATATGTTCGCCGTCTGTGGCGAAAGTGAACAAGCTATGTTCGCCAGGAACTATTCGCCTGCAAACTATTCGGGACATCTCTAACCCCTACCTAACACAAGATGTTACGAAGTCCCTTGTTCCTGCATTTATGATGTCACTCCTTAAATATTGCAAGTCTTTCTTCATCTGCCTTCCTAATACATGCACTGCCCCAATATAATGTGTTACAAATGCTGCTTCCACACACCCAAGGGTCTGATAACGGTGCTGTACGTCCACCTCTGCTCGGAGACCGGGGACTGGGGCAGACTGAAGTATGCTGACCACTGGGAACGGGACCTGGGAGAGGAGCTAGAGGGGACTGAGTGGCAAGAGATATGGGAAGCTGGCAATACCACTTCTGTATGTGTAACCCTTCAGGAACAGTCCTTCAAAACGATGTTCCGCTGGTACACAACTCCGGTGCAGCTATACAGAATGCACAAAACCACTACTGATGACTGCTGGAGGGGTTGCAGAATGAAGGGGACATACTTACACATGTGGTGGGTGTGCCCACTCATGATCCAATATTGGAACCTGCTGAGGCGGGTGTTCTCTAGGGCCCCAGAGCTTAGACCCCTGGGTATATTTACTCAATAGATCTATAGATGGATGGACCAGGCATGAACAAAAACGTATCCATACGATTACCCTGGCAGCTAGAAAAGCAGTAGCAGCCTCCTGGCTGAAACAGGATACCCCACACATTGCTGAAGTTCTAGCGAGAATTAGAGAGATCCACCTAATGGACGACATTACGGCTAGAGTGATGGGAACAGCTAAATCACTCCACAAGATCTGGGATCCCTGGGAGAACAGTATCTTGGGACATAGATGAAGATGATTATACCTCCCTTGCGACGAGTAGAGGTCCAAAAGGGCCGACACGGACTCCTGACGCTCCATGGTGGTCCCGCACTGGCCCCCTCCCCCCCCCATAACACGCTCATTGGGCATGGTGATCATAGATACAACCACCCCTTTCTCCCCCACTACCTTTTCTTATCTTCTCTTCACTCCTTCCTGGATACATCCCTGTCTCGTAAGGGACTATAATCCCATAAACTAGACATCCAATACAGGTACCTATCAAGCACTACCACTGTATAACTGATTTTAACCCTGACTTGTTAGGGTATGGATATTTATAACTGAATGTGTAATGAAAAACATGGCAGTGATATTTTTGTTATACCTTTGCAAGTGTCATACAAAAATAAAGAATTACAAAAAAATGGAATATGATTCGGTAATCTGAAAGTTGGAGATGAATCTGTTGAATGTAGTCAGAGCTCTGTTATATGTTCTCTGGGTGTTATCAGATAAGGCAGTTTGTGCCAGCAACCTGCTGCAGGCCACTAATTGGCTTAGTCTGTTATGAGATCTTTAAAGGCTGGAGTTTTGTTTTTCCTGGCAGTTGTTTGAAGTTTGTAGAAGTCCTCAAAATGAGAATAGGAGAGGGCATCAGCTTTGGAGTTATGACAGCCATGAATGTGAACACAAACCAGAAAAAAAATGATGTGTAGCTGCTAGCCAGGTTAATGTTCTGATCAACCTCATGATTATTAAAGAGGATGACCAGCATTACAAATATCTGTTTTACTAAGCCATGCTGGTGTATCGGCCTTCAAGATAGCATGTTTGGCACTTTCCACGGTTGTACAATAGTGGGAAAATTCTTCATATGGAATTAAAGAATTAATGCTGGGTATGGCTACCCAATGAGGAGCTGATAAGTCAATAATCATTATTTTTGTTGTTAAATTTACCTATGGTTTTGCCGAGAGGATTAATACGCCAGCATGACTGAAATGTTCCAGCATAAAACCATTGTGAATTTCTTTCTGGAGTAATATGTTCTACGTGAGAGGGTCATTTAAAGTGGATTGCAAGTTTTTACATTCAAGTATGCCTGTAGGTAGTGATAAGAGCCCAGTGTGAAATCCTCATGGAAAAGCTGTGATAAGAAAATCCACCAACTGATTAGAGGGAAGAGAGGTCAAAATGAAGGTCAAGTTGTCAATATATCTTTTGGTTAGTCATTGTTTTGGAAACAAATGGTTCTGGCAAATGGTCTTAGCGTGTGCTAAAACCCAGGCAACATCTACAGCTGTCGGTGTTACAGTTATTACACAACTGGGCCGTCCTTGGAAACACAATGAGTCTGCCAATCTTTAGAACTTTTTGCTCTGGTTTGTGTGAGAAAGTGGACCCTGGTTTGTGGTGGGTGAGTCTGCCTTATTAGGACACAAATTGGTAGAATAGGAATTGAACATGCATATGGCACATGATGGAAAGTGCCAGCAGATTAGCTCAATATCTAGTTAACTCTAGTGAGTACTAATGTTGAACTGAGCTAAACCTGCTGCAGCCTTAGCCAGAAAAGATTTACGATAGTCATAAAACGTTATACCCTCATATTTGTGCCCAGGGCCGGACTGGGAAAAAAATTAGGCCTGGGCATTTTTTTATCACAGTGGCCCACTGAAAACGGGGCTGGGCCAGATAGGGTATGTTTTGTCACCCCCAGAAGTTTCAGAGTGTATATAGGGATCTAGTATGTGTATATGTGTTGATGATCCAGAGTTGGGTAAGGGATCTAGTGTGTGTCTGGAATGGAATGTGTTTAGGGGTGCAGTATGTGTGTGAGGGGTTCTGTAGTATATATACATATGTGTTTGGAACTATGGGGGGCTGCTGTGTGAATGTGTGAAGTGTGCAGTGTGTGTCTGAAGGGTGTAATGTATATGTGTGAGGGGTGTAGTGTGTATTTGTAAGGAGTATAGTGTGTGTGTGAGGGTGCAGTGTGTGTGTGTGAGGATGCTTTGTGTGTGGGTGCCGTGTGTGTGTGTGTAAGGATGCAGTGTGTGTGTGTGAATAAAAAAAACCCCAAGCATTATATCCTCCCTTCTTACCTTTAGCCTGGGAGTGGGGGCCGTGCTGCCATCCCTGGTGGTCCTAGTGGTAAGTGAACTCTAGCCTGTAGGGCTAGAGTTCACTCTCGCGAGACCTGCAGGGATGCCATGGCAGTGTTGCTGCTGGCGGCCTTATTACACTGCAGGTGGGCCGGTGAGGGAGATCTTTCATCTCTCCAACGGCCTGTCATTGAATGCAGAAGGGCAGATCCTGTGACCTCTCCTGCCGGCCTCGGCCCATTGACATCGTGGACCCTGATGGCCAGTTCGGGCCTACTTGTGCCACCAATTTGAATCAAGGAGTTGTGCCACCAATTTGAATAAAGGACTTCACTGCATTGTGGGAACGGGGAAAATATATTATCTCTGTTGAAACCAAATGCTCTCGTTTTGAAGATTACTGATAAACCCCCTTAACAATATGATTTGTTTTCAATCAAGTCTTGTGAATCCATTAATAATAACACAAGGGTCACATCTTTCTCTTCAAAAATGTCTTTCCTCATGGAACAGGGAACTAGATGTCCTGTGGTTATTATGCGGGAGGATCAACTATTGCCCTGCATATTTGTGTTTAATGCTGGAGTGTCGATCGGAGGGTTAGGAACTCCAGTATTAGGAGATTCTAATTTCTAATTCTAATAAAGAGTCTCGTTCAAGAAGTGAATAGACATGTACAATTCGTTTCGGTCTGAATTAAAATTCGGCCGAATTTCAGGTAATTCGGACATTCGGGTGTTTCCGAATGTCCGAATAGTTGAATTGCCGGAGTGCCGAATTGCTGAAGTCCCGAAGTGCAGAAATTACCGAATTTCCGGAGTGTAGTAGTGCCGAAGTGCCAAATTGCTGAAGTGCCGAAGTTGCCGAAGTTCCGAGGTGTCAAAGTGCCGAAGTTCCGAAGCACAGTATTGCCTAAGTACGAATATACTTACCCAGTGAAAAAAGAAGAATGGTACACTGTATACAATTTCAAATAAAAAGTATACAAATATAGACAGGATTCAGCTGTAAGCCTTTGCAACACTTACAACAATCAAGTAACATACATTCATATAAAATGTAAGTTACTTAGCATGTAATGACAGGAATTAATAAGTAGATAACTCCTTAATTCCCACGGTATTAGGGAGCTATCTACTAAAAGGCTGAAAGACCTAAATTGGTCTTTCAGCCAAATTTACTAATACTAAGTAAAGATTACTTAGTATTAGTAAATTATGCCCCTACTCGCTATACCGTGAGTAGGGGCATGTCTATTAAACAGTGAGCAGTCTGTGGCTGCTCACTGTTAAAAAATAAAATAAAAAAAAAGGGTCCCCCCTCCCTGAGCGGGTGGGGGCCCTAAAGTAAAAAAAGGGGGGAGGACCTATTGTCCTCCCCACCGGCCCCCACCCCTGAGCGGTGGGTGGGGGCCCTAAACAAGAATAAGGGGGGGACCTAATGTCCTCCCCCCTGGCCCCCACCCCTGAGCTCTTTGAAATTTCCCCACGCTGTGTAATTTGACTCATAACACTCTGATTGGTGGATTAAGTAACCAATCAGAGAGTTATGAGTCAAATTACACAGCGTGGGAAAATTCCAAAGAACTTTCCCACGCTGTGTAAAATGACACAGAGCACTCTGATTGGTGGATTTCAAACCAAGCAATCAGAGTGCGGTTACAGGTAAATGTAGAGACTTACCTGTCAGTCTCTTCATTTACCTGTTAGAGCACTCTGATTGGATGGCTTAAACCCACCAATCATAGTGCCCTGAGCCTAATTGCAGGGCGGGGGAAGGCTTTATAAGCCTTCCTCCGCCCTGCAGAGCTCAGTCTGCGCGGAGCCCTCGCAGGGTGAAGATGGATTTTTTTTTTTGGGCGCTCGTTTTTTTTTTCTTTTTTAAGTGCGTCGGTTATTATGGAAATTTATTTGCCCTTTTTGGGGGCTGAAAAAATAAGATTTTAGAAGAAAGAAAACATTGAATGGTAAGTTTATTTTTATTTTTAAAGGTACTTAGTTAAATGGTCCCCCCTCATTATTTTTAGGGTGAGGGGGGTAGGCAGGAGTTTATTTTTTGGGGGGAGGGGGTGACTAGGGGTTTGGGGACCCCTTGTCACCTGGGGGAGGGGGGTTAAATTTTCATTTAGGGCCCCCACCCGCCGCTCAGGGGTGGGGGCCAGGGGGGAGGACATTAGGTCCCCACCATTTGAATTTAGGGCCCCCACCCGCTGCTCAGGGGTGGGGGCAAGGGAGGAGGACAATAGGTCCCCCCCCCTTATTTTTGTTTAGTGCCCCCACCCACCGCTCAGCGGTGGGGAACAGGGGGGAGGACATTAGGTCCCCCCCAATTTGTATTTAGGGTCCCCACCCACCGTTCAGGGGTGGGGGCCAGGGGGGAGGACAATAGATCCCCCCCCTTATTCTTGTTTAGGCCCCCACCCACCGCTCAGGGGTGGGGACCAGGGGGGAGGACATTAGGTCTCCCCCTTATTCTTGTTTAGGGCCCCCACCCACCGCTCAGGGGTGGGGGCCAGGGGGGAAGACATTAGGTTCCCTCGCCCCCAATTTTTATTTAGGGCCCCCACCGCCGCTCAGGGGTGGGGGCCGGTGGGGAGGACAATAGGTCCTCCCCATTTTTTTACTTTAGGGCCCCCACCTGCTCAGGGAGGGGGGACCCTTTTTTTTTTTTAACAGTGAGCAGCCACAGGCTGCTCACTGTTTAATAGACATGTCCCTACTCGCGGTATTGCGAGTAGGGGCACAATTTACTAATATTAAGTAATTTTTATGTAATATTAGTAAATTTGGCTGAAACACCAATTTAGGTCTTTCAGCCTTTTGGTAGATAACTCCCTAATACCATGGGAATTAGGGAGTTATCTACCAAGCAGCTGCAACAAAAGTCCCGAAATGCTGGAGTTCTGAAGTTGCCGAAGTTTCCGAAGTGCCGAAGTTCTGAAGTGCCGAAGTTCCCGAAGTGTCTAAGATCCGAAGTTCTGAAGTTGCCGAAGTTCCGAAGTGGCGAAGTTCCGAAGTGGCGAAGTTCCGAAGTGGTCAAGTGCCGAAGTGCCGAAATCGCCGAAGTTCCGAAGTGTCGAAGTGCCAAAGTCCCGAATTGATGAAGTCCCGAATTTCGGAATGCCGATCCAAGCCGAATATTTTCCCAATGCACATGCCTAGAAGTGAATAGATGACTGGATAGTTGTCATCATCTCATCTCCACCAACCTGAATGCTGTTCCTGGCCTGGGGGTGTCTGGTTGTGAGGTCATCAAACGATACAGTTCCTCTTTCCTTGCTGTAGCGGAGAAAGAAATGCCCCTATGCCTTAGTTCAGCTGCAACTTTTGGAATTGTTCATGACCAAAGTAAACCAGGCATTGCGGGGTCTTTTCGGCAAGTGTACCGGGTCTGATGGGGTGAGACAGTGCTAGGGAGAGACAATTCATATCCTTGCTCCAAAGCCTGTGATATGCTACAAAATAATAAAGACTCGTAAGTAAAGGTATCTGAAATGAAAAACCTGAAACTAGAAAAAACAAACTTCTTATTGTGTGAGATTGGAAATTGCCTCCTATCTTTTGCCTGGAAGCGAAACTAACTAACTAACTTTTCAGGGAAAGGTGAAGACCTTCTAGGTGCCAGTTGGAAAGGCTCTGCTATAATTTGGGCTATGGTCAAATGCCACCGTACATTGTGGTGGGCTGTAGGCAGATGGGTAAATGACCTCTGTGTTGAGGCTGGGAGTTGGCCTCACAGGACCATTGCTTTAATTTAGGATAGACCATTGGACCACTCCTTAAACCTAATACCAGTTCCTCTATCCTTAGTTGTGGTATACATATGTAATATAGGGAACGCACATACCTTGTATCATATTAGAAATGCACGAAAACTTGCATAATGAGCGTACTGAGGAACACCTATACATGCAATAGATTGTAATGTAGGTATGTATGTCTAAGGATGTGAATGATATTTAAATAAGGAAGATAATGTAATTAATGTGAATAGATGCTTGCTCGTAATAATACGGATGAGGGACAGATAAGTGTAGCGGAGCCCTAGTCCTGTCCAGGACTTTCCTCCGCTGGATCATCAAGAGTAGAAATCAGGAACACGAAAATTGCCAAGTAAACAGACCACCTTCTCCCCAGTAACTGGACGACACAAAGTCCTGGGAGTACAACTGAAGTTTATTTTGTCACACACAGCTTTTATGCATTGCTCCTAGCATGGGGTTTCCATATCAAGAACACAGGGGTTTTATTCCCAAGAGCCTTTGTGTTTGAGGGATAATTGAGCTCAAATTAGGATATTTCTCAAATACCGAAACTTACATGCATATTTTACAATACCCCAAAAATACACGAATGGAATACAGGAACCCCACAAAAATCATATTCCTGAATAGCCCCGATCTGAGCACACAACATATTCAAAAAGTGCTCAGAACGTTTCGGTAGAACAAAAGTTCTGTTCGCATACAGTTTTGACCAACCAGCCATGAGGTGATAGCCCAAAACAGTTCCAGAGGATTGGGCAGGATGGCCGATCGGCTTTCGGGAGTTCCTGTGCAAACATGGACAAACCTTCCCCCAGGCTGCTATGGAGCGAATGCTCCCGCCCAGTCGGTAGATCATATCTCCCGATGTAACAAACCACTGGGGTCGTGTTCAGTACTGGAACTCAGGTGCAGTAACAGCTTTCCCTTACAAACACAATCCACAGAAATCCTTAGGTTGAGAAAAGGATTCTATTGGTTCAGTGATGGCACAAAGAAGGCAGACATCAGAGTCAGACAGTTCCAGAGGTCAGGGCAGGCGGCAATCAGCAAAATCCAGAGAGCAGGCAAAGTCAGGAAACCAGCAAGGACAAGAAATACAGGGAAACAAATGCTAGGAATTCTGAGGCAGGCAACAAAACAACCAATCACTGACTTAAAGGTGTGCTCTGCTTATAAAAAAAGTGACTGAATCACATAACATGGTCTGTAGTAGGGGTTATCTGAGGTCAATGTGACTGACTGTGAGACTCCGCCTCATCTTGGATGCATCATTGTCCTGGCTTCACCCCTCAGCCACACCTCCTTCAACCTCTGACCTGCAGACCAGTCTTCTCATGCAACGGCTGCAATCCTGGTGTTTCCTGGATGTGAATCGAGGTTCAGAGTATACAGACTGGGGAGCAGAAGCCACAGGCACTATAACCACTGCTTAACCAAATGTAATATGTGTGCCCAGCAGGCGCTTAAAAATATATAATAAATGTTAGATATATACAGCAGCTACAACACTATTAATTGGATCTCTCCAATCCACCACTAATACAATGTAGTAAAGGTAGGGAGATTAAAAAGGAAGGTTAGTGAAAGATACCAACCACCTAAGAACCTAAGAAATCCCCAAACCCCAGTGGAGCTTTAAAGAAATATATACTCACCCTTGATAATAGGGGTATTGCGGACTCAACGTATATGCAAGAAACAAAGATGGGGGGGAGGGTGAGGGGGAGAGAGAGAAAATCATCCAATGGTGGAGTATATTAGATCTGGAGTCTGGTTGATAATATATAAACAATTATCAACTCACAAGTATGGAGACAAAGGGGACTGCCTCTAATCTCATTCACTTGGTGTCCTTCAGGAGACACCCTTTAGTCTCCTCCTCTGTGGCTTGTCAAGGAGCTATATGAAGACAGGAATTTATCAATTTACCCTTGTTATGTGTATAGTGGTTGATATTTTAAGACTCTGTAATATAGGTTAATTTATGATTACTGGAGGATATACCCCTTTAATTTTGTAAAACTTAGAACTTTGTGACTTTAACACAATATAAACTTGTTTTTTCTTTCTTCAAATTGGGGGCAGTAATCCAATGTATTAAAGGAGCCAATCTAACTTAAAACATATATTTTTATATTTATTTATTTTACCTTTAATATCGCCTGTAAAACTGGACACTGGAATCAGATGGATATAACTGTATTTACTATTGTATTTACTAAAGTTTGTCATATTTACTAAAGTTTGTGCACTGCTTGGTCCATAGCATCATTCATTTTTCTCTTGTCTGCTGTAACAGTGGATGCATGCAGTTTCTATGTCTCCTCAGAAAAATCACTGTCTTGTGAAACTTCATTCCTTCTGTCTCTACTGACATATCACCTCTTCTACCATACCAAAGAGTATTAGGTCAGAGGCAGATCTGTTTTCTGTATATATAATTTTGAGCTTCTCCCGCTCTTTCTGTACATGATCCTGGACTGTTGTTTTCTTTCTGGAGTATATAGTCTAGAGCTGTTATCTGCTCTTTGTAAACTTTAAATTGCTCATAGTCTATTAATCTAGAAGTGTCAACTTTCTGTATATATGACACAAAGTCAACCATTTCTGGATGGCATTAATAAACTGCAAGTAACTCATGCACTCACAGTCCTTGATTACTATCCAGATTTGTACAGATTTGTATGGATTATATAAAGTGTATTTATTTTGGAGGGAACAGAGGAACAAGGTTTTGGGTGCCGAGAGAGCTCAGATTCTTGTGGTTTCACAAACATAAAAGTGACTTTACCCAAATACTCATTGCACTATAACCACTACAATGAACACCGAAAGGTGCTTATTACTTAGTGCATACATTTATTATTAAGTGTTTTTTTTTATTTTCCAAGATTTTTTATACTACATATTATATGTTTCACTGGTTGCTATATGGTATTTATTTGGTTGTGATTTCCTTATGTCCTAATTTGAATTTTGTAACAGATTTTTTGTTTTTTGGAAGTACCCAAGGTCATAGATCTCTTTGTTAGTTCCAAACACAAACAGAGAAAAACAGAACTTACCACTTTTTGTCTCATTATAGATTTTGCCTTTTAGCTGAAAGAAGCAATGTGAATTGTTAGTGTACTCACCTAGGAGGGTTTGCCTTGATGTGGCAGGTGAGCTTACACTTTAATGGCCATTTGAGTGATACTATAAAAAGGGGATTATTTTGGTTACTGTTACTTATTAGAACTACGCATGCAGAGGCAATTACCAACATACCTAATAGCACACACAAGCAAGAGGAGACCGGTGCAATTTAACATTTGCTTGCACTCGGCCCCTCATGCAAATCTGAGTTTAACTGATTACATTGTATCACCCACTTTTTCCCTGACCCCTTTTCCTGGTATCCCACACCCCCCATGGGTTCACCATACTACATCAAGCTGGGGCAGAGTTTGACTGTCATGGAGGATAAACATGTCTAAGCCTGCTATAAACTGTATTTTTCAACCTACTAATGCTTGATATGGGTCAGAACAACCGTAGTTGTGCTGCCTGACTTACCTGCTATGTCTAAAGGAGGTTGGCGACTTTACAAGCATTTGTTAGCTCCAACATGGCAAGTGCGGCCTGGTGCGCACCGGTCGAGGGATATAGCCAGTCTAATGTACTAGTGGTACCCAGAAGCCTCTATTCCGGTACAAATGCCCCACTAACCTACCCCCCCCCCAGACCAGCAAGGGTGATCACGATCCTCTCCTGGGAGGCTGCCCAATTCAGGCTGAAAAGCAAACTGAAACCCTGATTGCAAGCAAACTGAGCTGTGGTCTAACTAACATAGGGGAGGCTGTATGGCTCCCAACACGAGTGACGATCCTAGTGATATACTCATCCGGCTGGACAAGTTTTTCCTATCTTCTGGCTTCAGCTCGAGCGCTAAATGCATCAACCTGCCCCACCACAGCCAAACACCTACTCACATCGGGAACCCTTTTTAGAGTCCTCGGCTCCACATACAATGGCGGCAGAGCAGGAGGTGTAATTCGTCCAAGCGTGAGTCGGCACGAATGCTTATCTTGAGGCAGACTAAGTGGTTCAGCTAAGCTTTCCAATCTTGGATGAATGATCTGACTCACTGGCCTCCCTCTGGGGTCCAAGATCTGCTCTATCTCCTCTCATTTCGGTACTGTGCTCTGCCCTGGGAAGCATAGGCTTAGTTGGGCTAGCAAATATTAAAAAATACCGAAACAATAGGTGCTTACTATCACAAAATTTTTTTGAAATTCACCTACTGTCACGACACTCCTTAGTCAATATGCCCTCGTGCAGTACTTGCACTCACCACTCTTTCTGTTTGGCACTGTTTCTCATTTCCTTTCGTTAGGCACTACTCCTGGCCCTTGTTTAGCACCTATATATTCTGGTTTCTCCCCTCACTCCCTGTCAGATCATTATCCTCTATCCTTGACCCTGTACCTGCTGTTTCCTGGTTCCCGTGATTCTGGCTCCTGTCTCCTGTGTCTTGTTTCCTGTGTATCCTGAGTATCCTGTGTTTCCTGATCCGGTGTTCCGATGTCCTTGTGGTCCTGTGTTCTTGTCTCTGCCTGGTCCTGTGTCCTGTGCCTCCTGTTCCAGTGTTCGCCTGCAGTGTTCCTGTCTAGACTCCTTCTCCAGTGATTCTGACCTTGCTGCATTATTTCTGTGTGACCTGCTTAGGACTTTGCCCCTTGATGTTCATTTTGTACTTGGTGCCTGCACTCACCTGACTAGCCTTTACCTTTGCCTAGGACTATCGTGGACTCTGCCTGCTCTATTGTATATATTGGGTTATTGTATATATTTGTATATTTGTGGCATTGTCATATTTTGTTTTGTATATATCCTTTTGGTTTGCCTTAATACATTTTCTTTATTACTCCATTTATCGTGTCCTAGAATTATTTCTCTGCTAAGTTGGTTCCCACACTTAAAGGGACAGTGCTGTTGCAGGGCAGCACCCCTTCATGTCATGACAGAATGATCTGAACACTTGGAACCGGCAGAGTATAATGTCTAGGATCACAATGAAGAACCTTGTTGGTATTCATGCTGATTCACAGCAAGAGTGTGCTCTCATTGAGACTTGTTGTAATCAGTTAGGAAAAATTCAGCGGCAGATTGGAAAGGCCTCTAATTTATGCTTATCTATTATCGATGTCTCCTGTCAAATCCAGAAATCTGTATTATGTGGATTTATCTATGAACTTCAAACTTTTCACAAAAACATATGTGATTCATTGCTTTTTCAGTTACCTAATTGCGATATATGGTTGAGAGAGCCTCCTGTGATAAGTAGGGTGTATACACTTATCCGTATGTCTCTTAAAGAGATATCACATAAAAAATCTTTGTCATATTTGCAGAGACAAGTGAGAGTAATGCACAATAATCTTGTTGCCTTGTTACCTGAAGTGCAATTTATTATTGATCTTGTACAAGAAAGAATGACTGTCTTTATGCCTGATAATAATGATGGTATTCCCTTTTCTGATGTACATGGCATAACAAATCCTCCTGACTCTGACTTGGGAAAATGGCTTGTTGGTCCTCCCGACTGCAAAACCGAAGTCCCTCTGGAAATTAAAGCTGAATGCCTTCCTGCCCAAACAAAAGACGAAGATGTTGAGGGGTTATACAGCACTGGCGATCCCCTCATGGACCAAGTCTTTGATGAACTGGGTGCTCGTTGCATAGCAGCTTTAGAGGACGAGCAGTCTGAATGGGAAGGTAGTACCAGTACGCAGTTTCCTAATGTTGTCTCAGTACCAGAGACACATAGTACCCATATATTACCATCTCTTTTCTGCAAGATCCACTCGCCTATTCCCAAGGTGAAGCTACCGGCTACCAAGATGAACGATCTCAACACCATTCAAGAGGGTACATGTCTGGTCAGAGAAAGTCTCAAGCAAACTCTGCCCAACCACGAAGCAGAAACAGACTCCCCTGAGTCTGCAACTAGAGATACGAATTCCTACCTCACCGTGCCAATTGAGGAGACCACCAGTGACCTGAACCAGGTAACAGGGTCTGATCTGAAGGCCTGTCCCACAAAGGACAATGCATCCGAACTAGAAGAGTCACCTATAAAAGGTGCTCCGGGTGATGCAAGTGACGACAAGGTTGGACCATTGAAATTGGGGACCAATCTCGTTGAAGGTGAATCTCCTGTCAAAAAGTCACCACGTAGGAGACGTGGTAAACGACCTACTTCTTTCAAGACACTGGCTGAGAAGGCTGAAGAACCAAAGGTGAAAACTTCAGAACAACCAGTGGAAGAAGAGGCTATTGTGCCAAAGGCAGCTCATGACGTTGATGTGGGGAGGCTTGATGATTCCAATTTTAACCCTTCTACCTCTGGGGGTTTGAAGATTGGCACCCCTCTCCCAACCGCAACTGTGGAAAATGAGTTGTCGCCAAACAAAAAAGACAGTTATCTTCAAATAGAAGACAAAGACTCAAACTGGGTGCAACGTGACAAACCCGTGATGGATCAGCCGCTTAACCAAACGCCAAAGGAAAGGAGTGTAACCGAACAAGGAGGTACCTGTTCCCATGATGAAGGAAGCTCCTTCTATGACATTTCAGTTACCATGATGTCTATCACTCCCCCTAAACTCCAGCAAGTATTAAATGAAGACTTGCCTTCAGTTGAAAGTCTATCTACGACAAATAAAGAACTACCTCGAGCTGAGTTCACAAGGGAAGAAGAGAATGACTTCATTAACCAGGTATCTCTAGCCGCTACAGAAAAATGTCAATTTGAGAGAGAGTCGTCTCTGCTTCGGTTAGCCCCGTGCTCGGAGAAATTTGGGGAACCCTTCCTTGATGCATATCTGCGGTCTGTGGAGGAAGGCTCGCAGAATGTTCTTGATCCTGTACCTATTAATTTAGGGGATTCTCCTTGTTTGGTTCCAGTGGTACCTACCCAAGATTACGCAGAGACTGTTCTCCCTTCGACTGAAGTTGCATCGCAGTCTTTGTTCCGAGGATCCCACAAGCCAGAAACCAAGTCAGACCCAGGACTTCTGAGTGATGAACCTGTTACTAGCAATAGTCCCAGATCTAGTGGGTTAACACATTTGTCAGTCACTGGTATGGAGTGTTTCTTATCTTATGTGCCTTTACCTTCTGTTTCTGTGTCTGCCCTTCTATTGCTAAATGTTACTCTACAGTCCTTGCTTTTGTATGTTTCTATTCTGCCTCGTTGGTTTCTCCCATGGGATTGTCCACCTCTCATTCCTCCTAAGCCTCCTCCTTGTTTTCCTCTACTGGTTGGGTGGCCCTGATTTTCTTCTGTCACCCGTGGGGGATCTTTGGGTTTTGGAGCGCCAGGAGTCGCTCCTTAAGGGGGGGGGGGGTACTGTCACGACACTCCTTAGTCAATATGCCCTCGTGCAGTACTTGCACTCACCACTCTTTCTGTTTGGCACTGTTTCTCATTTCCTTTCGTTAGGCACTACTCCTGGCCCTTGTTTAGCACCTATATATTCTGGTTTCTCCCCTCACTCCCTGTCAGATCATTATCCTCTATCCTTGACCCTGTACCTGCTGTTTCCTGGTTCCCGTGATTCTGTCTCCTGTCTCCTGTGTCTTGTTTCCTGTGTTTCCTGATCCGGTGTTCCGATGTCCTTGTGGTCCTGTGTTCTTGTCTCTGCCTGGTCCTGTGTCCTGTGCCTCCTGTTCCAGTGTTCGCCTGCAGTGTTCCTGTCTAGACTCCTTCTCCAGTGATTCTGACCTTGCTGCATTATTTCTGTGTGACCTGCTTAGGACTTTGCCCCTTGATGTTCATTTTGTACTTGGTGCCTGCACTCACCTGACTAGCCTTTACCTTTGCCTAGGACTATCGTGGACTCTGCCTGCTCTATTGTGTATATTGGGTTATTGTATATATTTGTATATTTGTGGCATTGTCATATTTTGTTTTGTATATATCCTTTTGGTTTGCCTTAATACATTTTCTTTATTACTCCATTTATCGTGTCCTAGAATTATTTCTCTGCTAAGTTGGTTCCCACACTTAAAGGGACAGTGCTGTTGCAGGGCAGCACCCCTTCATGTCATGACACCTACAAGGAGTTCCCACAACCTTCTGTACACCAAACAAGCACATGAACAAAGGCGTGAACTGGGCGTAACACCAATTTACATACATTAAATGATGAAAATCTTTTGTGGAACCTCTTCTATAGAGTGTATCATAACAAAACAATAAAAGACAAAAAGAACAGATAATAGTGCAATACAATTAAAAATAGTATATAGTGAAAAAGTAGTGCCAATGAAACACTTACACTTTGTAGAGCTAAAAATGCTCTATTGTAGTATGCTTATATAATCCCCATCTATGTGTATAGGAAACAGAAACAGGAGCCTCCGTTGGTGTAGTATGTAAACAATAATAGTATGTAAACAGAGATAAATAAGTGGTATACTACATATACTAGAGCAAGAACCTGCTCTAATGTTGTAGAAGTGTAGTTGGGCTTGGGGACAAACCCTTACTTACACTCATTACCATCTAAACCCATTTGCTTTTTGAAGTTATGTTTCTTGAATGCTTGAGTATATCATAGCTTGGGGGTTTTGTGGCACCTTTTATCTTTCTCCTTTATAATCTCACCAATGCAGGGAAATCTTTCTGCTATGCCAAATAATCGGTACATTTAATTCAATAAAGCATTGAACAAATCTAGCCCCACTTATATCTGCTCACAGATCCATAGGCATGCCCCTTCTCGGTCTCCCCGCTCTGCCCTTTACCTTCTCCTGTTCGCTGCTCGCACCCGTACGGACAACTCACGCTTGCAGGACTTCTCGCAGGCGGCTCCCTTCCTATTGAATAGCGTGCCTACCGGCATCAGACTCTCCTCCAGTATTCAATCGTTTAAGAAGTGCTTTAAAATCCATCTCTTTAGGAAAGCTTATGGCCTCCCAGAGTAACCTCTATCTCACATACCTGTCTCTTGCTCTCTCTCCTGAAGGGCAGCACTCTACTCTCTCTTCCAGCTCGGTTTCACTCCCACCTTATTTGATTGCTATTTCCTTTCCTATTGTGTTTTATACCCCACCTCCTATAGACTGTAAGCTCGTTTGAGCAGGGTCCTCTTCCTATCGTTCCTGTAAGTTTTCTTGTACTTGTGCCTATCTACTAGACTAATTTGCCTGTTATCCCTTTATTTCTTTGAATAACTTTTAAAAATGAGACAGACTTAGCTAGGAGTTCTCTACCATCCATCTTTATATATGTGTATCCCACATACAGTGCTTTGCAAAAATATTCACCCCCCCCCCCTTGGCATTTTTCATGTTTTGTTGCCTCTTAACCTGGAATTAACATAGATTGTTTGAGGATTTGCATCATTTAATTTACAGAACATGCCCACAACTTTGAAGATTTTTTAAAAAAAATTTTTATTGTGAAGCAAACAACAAATAGCACCACTGGGATTTTTGCCCATTCCTCCTTGCAAAACTGCTCCAGCTCCTTCAGGTTGGATGGTTTGCGCTTGAGAACAGAAATCTTTAAGTCTGACCACAGATTTTCTATTGGATTGAGGTCTGGGCTTTGACTAGGCCATTCCAACACATTTACATGTTTCCCCTTAAACCACTCATGTGTTGCTTTAGCAGTGTGTTTGGGGTCATTGTCCTGCTGGAAGGTGAACTTCCGTCCTAGCCTCAAATCACGCACAGAGTGGTACAGGTTTTGCTCAAGAATATCCCTGTATTTAGCACCATCAATCTTTCCCTCAACTCTGACCAGTTTCCCAGTCCTGGCTGCTGAAAAACAACCCCAAAAACATGTTCGTTGGGTGATGTGGCGGCCATCTCTTGGCAGGTTTGTTGTTGTGCCATGTTCTTTCCATTTAGTTATGATAGATTTGATGGTGCTCCGGGGATCATCAAAGATTTGGATATTTCTTTATAACCTAACCCTGACTTGTACTTCTCAACAAAATCGTCCCTTACTTGTCTGGAGAGTTCTTTGGTCTTCATGGCAGTGTTTGGTTAGTGCTGCCTCTTGCTTAGGTGTTGCAGCCTCTGGGGCCTTTCAAGACAGGTGTGTATATGTAATGACAGATCATGTGACACTTGGTAACTGGTTGCACCAGAGCTTTTTTATGGGCTTCATAACAAAGGGGGTGAATACATACGCACATGCCAATTTTCTGTTTTCTATTTCTAAAAAATAGTTTTATGAATATATTTTTCTCATTTCACTTCACCAACTTAGGCTATTGTGTTCTGATCCATCACATCAAATTCAGATTAATATACCATTGAACTTAAGACTGTAATGTAACAAAATAGGTAAAAAGTCAAGGGGTGAATACTTTTGCAAGGCACTGTATGCAAAGTCCGTTTTGTGAATAGATTTCCACACAATGGTTTGTATTGGCCCTGGATATATTTGTATAATGTTATCATATCTCCTCTGAGGCGAAGTTTTTCTAAACTAAAGATGTTTAAATTTGTTAACCTTTCTTCATAGCTGGTAAGTTCCATTCCTTTTGTTAATTTTGTGGACCGCCCCTGCACCTTTTCTAATGCCATAATATCCTTCTTCAGAACAGGTGCCCAAAACTGCACAGCATATTCAAGATGTGGTCTAACCAGTGATTTATACAGAGGCAAAATTATATTATCATCCCGAGAATGAATGCCCTTTTTCATGCATGACAATACCTTACTTACCTTAGCCACTGCTGATTGACGTTGCACATTATTGCATAGTTTGTTGTCTATACAAATTCCCAGGTCCTCTTAGCCACTTGGCATTAGCAGGGCCACATTTACCATGTAGTTCAGATAATTTCTTTGCCTCTTGCTTTAGCTAGAGCCAGCTGACACAGGTGCACGCGCTGATCTCAAGGCTCAAATCTGCAACAATTCTAATTCAGGCAGTGGCGGATTTAGCTTATGTGGTTTGCTGCACATCTGCTCCATTTGTTATAGGGCACACACCAAAACTATATGTCATAACCGTCTGTACCCAAAACAATGACTAACTGAAGGTTGCATTGACAACTTAGCATATTACCTCCAGGCACACCCTTGCCCCGACTTTGTTGACTTCCTGGTAAAAGGTTTCACCAACGGTTTCCACACTGACCTTGTCACACTCCCCACTGGTATTCACGAGTGTCCAAACTTACAGTCTGCCCTACTTGAACCCATTAGCACAGATGCATTTCTCACGAAGGTGTTAGATAACAGGTTCATCATGGACCCTTTTCACAACCCCCCTTGTTTTAATGCTGATGTACCAATCCCATAGATATAACAACGGGAAAGGTCAATAATAAAAAGAGGCTAATTATCGATTTATTGGCTCCACTTTCAATGTCTACCCCGAGCATCAACTGATTAATTTCCTCTAAGGAATTTTCCTTGCATTATGTCACAGTGGATGATGCCATTCATGCCATACTGAAGGCAGGCATTGGAGCCTGGTCAGGGAAAACTACCTATATATCTATCCCTGTGGCATGTGCATGGCATGCCAAGAAGGAACAGGTATTACTTTGCCACATATTTGACTGTTGGAGCTAAGTGTAGTCCAAAATTATTCAACGTGTTTGCCGACACGTCATGTTGGCTACTCCTCAACATTTGCAAATGTCCATCAATATCACATTACCAGATGACTTTGTCACAATAGGAAACCTCAGTCCACACCTATAAGCTAGATGCCGTGGAGGCCGCCCCAATTCGGAAGGAGTGACTTAAGTAATTTGATGGATTAAGGCCTAATCTTACCAGGAAAAACAAGTGAAAGTTACAATAGTTTCCATGAAATATTTATTTACAACACAACATTCTAACAAAACCTGTTAAAAATGCGGAAAGCCCTGTCGTATGATTTTTTTTTAGTATTATCCGAAAGAGCCAGCTGTGCCAGCCATAACCTAACAAGTGCTCTAGTCCAATGTTATATTCTGCCACAATGGTTTAGGGATAGCTAACAGGGCAGCCGTTTGTAAAGCAAAGCGGAATTCCTGAAACCGAGAGCGAGATAGATGATCAGCTGGTACATTATGAATGCCAGGAATATGGACACACACAAATAAGAAATTATAGTTATCAGCAAGCCAGGTCAATTTCCTTAGAAAGCGCATTAAGGACAGAGATGCCGAATGACCTTTATTAATTATGTGGCATGTGGCCAGGTTATCCGAAAAACATCTAACTGCATGGCCTGACCATAATGGACCCCACGTTACGAAGGGTAACGTTCAAATAAGGCCAAAGTTGTAGTAAACCCTGGAATACTCACATCATCAGGCCAACAACCCCACACCCACCGAACACCAAATATTGCAGCAAACCCAGTGCTGGCAGCTGTGTCCATCCAATTTGTAAGGGGATTAGTAGTCAGTTTTAAAATAAACATACTCTTCACATTCCATTTCAAGAGAAATTCCCACCACATGCGCAAATCAGAGGTGGCATGAATGTCAAGTGAAATACGGGAATCATCTAACTGAAAGTAGGGGAAAAGGCTTGGCAATCTGGATACGAAAGCCCGTACTTTAGGAATAATTTTCATGGCAAAGTTAAAGGGATTCTCCAGGCACCCAGACCACTTCTGCCCATTGGAATGGTCTTGGTGCCAACTCCCACTACCCTTAACCCTGCAAGTGTAATTATTGCAGTTTTCATAAACTGCAATATTTACATTGCAGGGTTAAGTCCTCCTCTAGTGGCTGTCTAGTAGACAGCCAGTAGAGGAGACTTCTGTGTTCATCTGCGTCGCCGAAATCCCCATAGGAAAGCATTGCATAATGCTTTCCTATGGGGAGGTCTAATGCACGTGGGCGGCGCTGGACTCCGGTAAGTCACTGAAGGGGTTTTAACCCCTTCAGCAACTTGGGATGGGGGGTGGGAAGTAGAGGGGCACTAGAGGGTCCTGCAGTGCCAGGAAAACGAATATGTTTTCCTGGCACTGGAGAACCCCTTTAAGGGAACCCAACAGGGACTGAAGTTCTTTACGATTGCATGATCCTGCTGAAAGGTATAGATCGATGCTGGCTAGAATGCGGTCAATTTTCCCTTTAGGCAGGCTGGCTTGCATGTTAACCGAGTCTAGTGTGATGCCCAGGAAATCAAACAAGGTATCAGGTCTGTGACGAGACCAATCTCGCCACTGTGCATTGGAGGAGCCTGGTTACCTGCCTTTTGACTATGGGCAGGCATTTAAATACTTTATTTTCCTATGCAGAAAGGTCTATTCATGTATTTCTGCCCTGGCGTTCGGTAGATTCTCCGATTTAATAAATTAACTCATTTAACCCAAATAGCTATGCCATGGAGCCTATTTGTGTAATAAAAGACTTTGGCTCCATGGCAATTGAACTGTATGTGTGTGGTCTGAGCGCCATTCAGTAATAATGTGCGCTCAGACCTAAGCTATCTGGGGATATGTTGCATGTCTGTATTTTATGTAATAAATGTAACCTTGTGTATTTTACTGTATTTTACTGTATTTTGCTACCATGTGGCTAATGGAATTTTTTGCCTCTGTCCTTGGAGATAATTGGATCACTCAATTATCTCCAGGATAGAAGACTCTGTGGAACTGGTTTTGGGCAGAAAAGCCATGCTTCATTTGGTCACAAAGGACTTCGATCTATCTTTTGAACCAATGGACCAATTTGGATGATTTTGACATATGTTTGTATTTGGAGTATGCTGATTCTGAAAATGTAATGTTTTATGTGAATGTGATGCATACTTTTAAAGTTATGAATAATGTGGAAAAACTGTATTTCTCTGCCTGTGATAATTACATTACCCATTGTGTAAGGTAATTGTATCACAGGCAGAGGGGGTGATTTTTTGTGGGAGTGTCTGAGTGTATTGTACGTGTTTATTGGTTGTTTTCCCAAAACCCTGTGGGTGGTACTAATGTGTAAGAATGTGTATATAAGAACAATAATCCCACAGCTCTGTCTGTTCCTACTTGACCCTGAAAACGGAGCCTTGTCTCGTTCTTTGGGGGGATTTATTGTATGCTGTTCCAGTTTGACTGCTAGGAGTGTAAACCTATTCGTATGGTTTTTCCTATCCGGCTGTTTACAGCATTCATATGGTTCCGGTTCGGCTGTTTACGACATTCATATGCTTCTCCGGTTCGGTGGATTGGTGTCTACAGTAGCTGTGCCCGTGTCTCTGGAAGGGAAGATCTACTAAACGGCTTTTAACCCCCTTTATGCCCGGGGTGCAGTTACAATTGGTGGCAAGTGGCAGGATCGTTCCCACAGCCAGAAGGACAGCTACAGGAGAGACCATTCTGTGGATTTACAAATTGGGGGCAACGCATGTCCCAGTACAGCGACCCTAAAAGCAACAGAATGGAACCAGCAGTGTTATACGAGGAGGAGGACCTGGATGCATTAAGGAAAGGCATCTGGTACCAGGCCCTGGATAATGTACAATACCAGCGGGATGAGACTCTCCCCAGTGTAGAGCAGTGGTTGCAGAAGCAAGTGGCCCTGCGGATGCCCTTCCTGGGAGAGCAGCCCCTGGAGGAATGGGTGAAGGAACTGGAGCACCAGGTATGGCAGGAGCTATGGCTAGAGGATGCCAACCAGGCGCTCTGGTGGTATATGGCACAGTATATACCCTGGACAGCCGAGCATGACAAGCCAGAGGGAGAGGAGTTTTATGGTCCTGGCTTGTTATGGGAGTCCTTTACAGAGCCTGACTTCAGGAGCCCTGTGCAGACCAGACTTCAGGACATTTTCTACGAGAGGGAGGCTAAGCATGACTAGGATGACCCCCATGAGGTAGAGCAAGACCTGGCTCACCTAGCAACCCTGGAGTGGGAACTGGAGGAGGACTACCGAGATCTCTTCCATTCCATTGGGAAGGCTCAGCAGGACAGCAAGGTGACAGACCCAGATCCAGACCCATTCAGCTGGGAAGATATTGTGGAGATTTACTGGGAAGGACCCCAGGTGGCTGGTGGAGATGGGACCGAGGACTCTCCACTAGTCCTGCAGGGAATTGGGAGCCCAGTCTCCATTCCCCAGCGGCAGGCTGAGTTACAGGGGGCAGAGACAGTTGGTCCTGTCCCCCAGCGGCAGAGTGAATTGCAGGGAATTGGGAGCCCAGTCTCCATTCCCCAGCGGCAGGCTGAGTTACAGGTGGCAGAGACAGTTGGTCCTGTCCCCCAGCAGCAGAGTGATATGCAGGGAATTGGGAGCCCAGTCTCCATTCCCCAGCAGCAGACTGAGCTACCGGGGGCAGAGACGGTCGGTCCTGCTCCCCAACAGCAGTGTGTGTTACAGGGAATGTGATGCATACTTTTAAAATTATGAATAATGTGGAAAAACTGTATTTCTCTGCCTGTGATAATTACATTACCCATTGTGTAAGGTAATTGTATCACAGGCAGAGGGGAGGATTTTGTGTGGGATTGTCTGAGTGTATTGTATGTGTTTATTGGTTGTTTTCCAAAACCCTGTTGGTGGTACTAATGTGTAAAAATGTGTATATAAGAACAATAAACCCACAGCTCTGTCTGTTCCTACTTGACCCTCAAAACGAGCCTTGTCTCATTCTTGGGGGGATTTATTGTATGCTGTTCCAGTTTGACTGCTAGGAGTGTAAACCTATTTGTATGGTTTTTCCTATTCGGCTGTTTACAGCATTCGTATGGTTCTGGTTTGGCTGTTTACGACATTCATATGCTTCTGCGGTTCGGTGGATTGGTGTCTACAGTAGCTGTACCCGTGTCTCTGGAAGGGAAGATCTACTAAACAGCTTTTAACCCCCTTTTATGCCCGGGGTGCCGTTACAAGGTCAGTCTGTCTTTTTTGGAGAGACTGGTACCCACAAATATTCAAAAAGTTGAATTGTGGTTTTAAGGTTACTAAGCGGTAATAAGTTACTTTCCATAGTCAAGAAATCATCTAATGTATAACCGTGGAGAATCTACAGAAATAATTTTTTTTAGAAAATCCTAGGGCTGCTTTTAGAACCAAAAGCGAGACTTGAGATAAAAAATAGATAGTACAATCCCTGCCAATTAATACCGTGCAGATGCCACAGAGAGGAATGGATTGGGAGAAGTTTGAAAGCATTTATGATGTCCATCTTAATAAGCCATGCCCCAATCCCTGCTGACAGAATTGAGTTGTGAATTGTGGCCTATTGGAGGGAGAATTCTTCCAAAGGAATTAGTGAGTTAAGGTTAGGGATAGCGGAAGAATGGGGAGCAAAGAGGTTGATGATCAACCTTTGCTTCGCTGATTTTTCCCTGATACTACCCCTATGAGATTAGTTCTCCATACTACGAATGGCGGGGACCGGAAGGGGTCCAGTAGAAAACACTGGTCCACCTCTATTTTTAATAGAGAGTCCACTTCATCAGGGTTGGCCAAGGCCGTCTGCAGATTCTTACATTCAACTATGCCTGATGGCATGTAAATAATGCCTGTATGGAACCACTCTGTGAAACCTGAGACCAGAAATTCCACCAAATGTGGGGAGGGGTGGTTAAACAATAACTTAGCGAAAGAGATCATATTGATCAAAGCCAAATAGGGTTTGGCGTACATTTTATTGGGGCACATAGTCTTGGCATGTGCCCTTAAACATAGTGAACATACGTGTAACAATCTGCAGGCACTGAAACTGCAAGTGCCTGCATTAAAATTATTACATATCTGGGATTTTTCCAGAAAAAACACATTACGTCCAAGTTTGTCTTTTATCACTTTCTCAGGTCTAGCCATGGTGCCAGGGGTAGGAAAATTAGAACCAACTTCCAGGGTATTAGGCCACAGGTTAGCTGTGCCTACAGAATAGTTTTGTATCCAACTGGCTGTAGTCAGCATGGAAATTAAACTGTGCCACCATACTTGTGCCCCAAGTCCACCAGCTTCTGTAGGTACAGGTCGAACTCCTCTCTACGGTCAGGGTATACAGAGCATACAACATCCCTATATATGCCAAAGGTTAGGACAAACTCCGGGATGGATAATTTCCTATTCAACCTGGGATCCCTAGCCTTCAGGACCACAGAGACATCTCCATAAGAGTAGGTCTTATTCTCCAGTATATCTTGGGAGGCAATCAGTAGTGAGACCAGATTAACATCTTTGCCTATCAAGATATCTTTCTTAATGTTGGAAGTTACCATAAGTGCTGGATTGACAATCTTAGTTTTTTTCAGCCTACAGTGAGTAGCCAGAGGGAGAAAACGCGAAGGCTGCCCACCTGTAGATCTCCCAGAAAGGTCTGCAAATCCTGTGCACAACAGTGGATGGTGTGGAGTAAAGTTGGTTATGTTTCCCAGCTGTGTGCATATTACTATGTGTGTGCCGCGGCCAATAAATTTAACCAGAGCATAACTGGTGGGATCTGACAGCTTTCATCTCCCCCACCCTATTATCTATGGAGGATCGGTCCCCCCATCACCATGTTTTTTACTTGTGTGTAATGATCTATTATGCAGTTTGATAAATGTTATCTCTGTCGATTAATGCATTTGTGTTGTTTTTTACCATGAAGCTCTGGTAAAACAAAATATGTATTATGCCGTATAGGACACATTATTGAGGCTCCAATTAAGGATTTATTATTACTAAAGACACCCTTACCCTGAATTGTTTAAGTGACGCATAGTTAAGCTTGAAGTTTTATGAACAGTCCATTGATGCTAACTCAAGTTTGATCTTCTGTGGCCCTGGCCTTCCTCACTGTATAAGCTAAGTTTGTCTACTCTAAATCTTATAATGTCTTCCGACACATTCTTTACTTAACTTAAGATTTATATGTCAAACTGTTGAAAATTGTCTTCATTATAAATACTCCATCTATTGCCTCAGAGGTCCGCACACTTCTTCAGTAATTCAGCATATTATCCAAAATTTATTTTAGTAACAACTATTAAATTATTTAGAAAATAAGTAAAATTCTAAGAAGGCTATGCTTTGATGCAGCCAGACACTCTTCTGATCTGCTAAATATATTTGCAGCGGTAGGCTTTAGTTAACATCTACGTGATCTTAAGTTAACATTTTTATGTCATTTTTTAGAATACCTAAACTGAAAAATAGATTTTTAGTTTTTAAAAAAAAGAAAACAAAAACCCATAACCAAAAACTATTTGGAACACTAAAGAACAATTAAGTTGCCTTTTATTCCTGGTATCCATCTTCAGACTTTAAAATTTAGACAGTTATATCTTCCCTGATTGTAACGCTGTTGGAAATGATGAAACAAGAAATGCCTTAGGTAATGCTTGGGAAAAAGGAATCCCGTAGGCTGAGATAATTGGTGTAGTCAGGCAATAGTAACCAACCACTTCAAAAAAGGAGCATATTATGAGATTGATCTTTTGAATTCCTAAAATTATACATATTCAACACTTTTGTAGATTATACTATTTTAGTTCTTTATTTTATTGTCAATCGTTGTTTTATCGAGATGATAGAAAAATACAGAAAAAAAAATGAGTTGTACCAGAATATATCAACATGATAAGCAAGGGTGATACACATTACATGTCACAAATAATTCTGGTTGATGGAGACATCGCATTTTAAAATAGTAGGCATTTAACTGAAAACCATACTGAGAAGATGGCAAATACAGCCATTAAACAAGGTAGTACCAAGATATGTCAGCCAAATAAGCAAGGGTGATACCCATTACATGTCACATTAAATTCTGGTTGATAGTCATCTCATTTTTAAACATTAAAATATTGGCAGTTAAACTGGTAGCAAAACAAATATTAGCACGAGAGTAAGTAGGCTATACAGAACTCTTATAAATTAGCAAATAGAGTAAGACACTAACTACAAATCAGATTTTCTAGTATATTTCTGGGCTCAATAAGTCCCCTAACCAGGCAGAACTACTTATTATACGGTCTGATGTGACACATTGTTGCAGACAGCGATGAGGCAACAATGCCTACATCAACTGAACATTAATTTTATGGCAAGACAGGAGGCTTCATATTTGCTTTACCTTCTTTACTGAAACCTCCAGCAGCAAAGAAATAGTTAACAGAACTTTTCAAAACAACCAATCAGAACAAAATAACAGCAGTATAAAACCACTTAGGCAGACCCTCCCACTTCCTCTTTCTTTGCTGCTGCCTCCAGGTAAGCACCCACCAACTCAGTTGTCTTTTTTTCTGCATGGTACTTACTTGCTGTGTTACTTGACTTGCTGTGTTTAGTTGATGTGTCACTTACATACTGTATTTGTGGATTTTGCTGGGCTCAGGCCCGGATTGGATATCAGGCAAACCGGGCAAATGCCCGGTGGACCGCGATGGCCACGGGCCAAGGCCGGCCGGTCCATGCAGAGCCGGCTCCGCTGTGTTCCATGAAGGGCCGGTGGGGAGATCCAAGATCTCCCTCACCGGCCCACATGCTGTCAAATGCGGCCGCGGGGAGAGAGGGAGGGAGATAGCCAGGAACCCGGCGGAGCTCTAACTTGCAGCTCCACTGGGTTTCTCTCGCGAGATCGGGACCGTTGCCATGGCGACGGTCCTGATATCGCGAGAGTGAACTCTAGAGTTCACTCACCATTGGACCATCAGGGATGGATGGCAGCAGCCCCCTCCAGGCTGCAGGTAAGAAGGGGGGGGTGGGGGGTGGAGGGAGGATATAATGTCAGTTATTTTTTTTTTTCTTTATTAAAAAAAGAAATACATCAATATTGGCCTCCCCCCAACACACAATCCTTACAAACACACACATCACCCTCACACAGCACCCTAACATACACATCACCCTAACAGACAGCACCCTAACATACAGCACCCTAACACACACACACAGCACCCTAACATACAGCACCCTAACATACAGCACCCTAACACACACACACACAGCACCCTAACATACAGCACAGTACCCTAACATACAGCACCCTCACACATACACATCACCCTAACATACAGCACCCTAACAGACAGCACCCTAACACACACACAGCACCCTAACATACAGCACCCTAACACACACACACACACACACACAGCACCCTAACAGACACATCACCCTAACATACAGCACCCTAACACACACACACAGCACCCTAACATACAGCACCCTAACAGACACATCACTAATACATCACCCTAACATACAGCACCCTAACACATACACACAGCAGCCTAACTACAGCACCCTAACACACACACACACACACACGTCACCCTAACAGACACATCACCCTAACATACAGCACCCTAACACACACACACACAGCACCCTAACATACAGCACAGCACCCTAACATAAAGCACCCTAACACACACTCACACAGCACCCTAACAGACACATCACCCTAACATACAGCACCCTAACACACACAAAAGGCACCCTAACATACAGCACCCTAACAGACAGCACCCTAACACACACACAGCACCCTAACACACACACACACAAACAGCACCCTGACAGACACATCACCCTAACATACAGCACCCTAACACACACACACAGCACCCTAACATACAGCACCCTAACACACACACACAGCACCCTAACATACAGCACCCTAACACACACACACAGCACCCTAACAAACTCATCACCCTAACATACAGCACCCTAACACACACACACAGCACCCTAACATACAGCACCCTAACACACACACAGCAGCCTAACACACACACAGCACCCTAACACACACAGCACCCTAACACACACATCACCCTAACACATACACACAGCACCCAAACAGACAGCACCTTAACACACAGCACCTTAACACACACACACACACAGCACCCTAACAGACAGCACCCTAACACACACACACACACACACACACACACTATACTCCTCACAAATGCACACTACACCCTTCACACATACACACTACATCCTTCACACACACACACACACTGCACACCTCACACATACACAAAGCAGCCCCCAAACACACGCACCACTCACACACACAATACTCACTTTGAGATGGGGCGTGCTTGTCATTGGGGGTGACAAAACCCACCCTATCTGGCCCCGCCCCCTTTTCAGTGGGCCGCTGTGAATAAAAAATGCCCGGGCCGATTTTTTTGCTCTGCTCTGTTTTCACAACCCTGGGGTTTCCCCTGGTGCATCCCCCCAGCTGGCCCTCGCGCTGTGTTCTCCGCCGGTTCCCTCCAGGCTCTACCGCCCCCACACTCCCCCCCTCACACAGCACCCAAACATACACATCACCCTAACAAACAGCACCCTAACATACAGCACCCTAACACACACACACAGCACCCTAACATACAGCACCCTAACATACAGCACCCTAACACACCCACACACAGCACCCTAACATACAGCACAGTACCCTAACATACAGCACCCTAACACACATACACATCACCCTAACATACAGCACCCTAACAGACAGCACCCTAACACACACACACAGCACCCTAACATACAGCACCCTAACACACACACACACACACACACACAGCACCCTAACAGACACATCACCCTAACATACAGCACCCTAACACACACACACACACAGCACCCTAACATACAGCACCCTAACAGACACATCACTAATACATCACCCTAACATACAGCACCCTAACACATACACACAGCAGCCTAACTACAGCACCCTAACACACACACACACACGTCACCCTAACAGACACATCACCCTAACATACAGCACCCTAACACACACACACACAGCACCCTAACATACAGCACAGCACCCTAACATACAGCACCCTAACACACACACACACACAGCACCCTAACATAAAGCACCCTAACACACACTCACACAGCACCCTAACAGACACATCACCCTAACATACAGCACCCTAACACACACAAAAGGCACCCTAACATACAGCACCCTAACAGACAGCACCCTAACACACACACAGCACCCTAACACACACACACACACACAAACAGCACCCTGACAGACACATCACCCTAACATACAGCACCCTAACACACACACACAGCACCCTAACATACAGCACCCTAACACACACACACAGCACCCTAACATACAGCACCCTAACACACACACACAGCACCCTAACAAACTCATCACCCTAACATACAGCACCCTAACACACACACACAGCACCCTAACATACAGCACCCTAACACACACACAGCAGCCTAACACACACACAGCACCCTAACACACACAGCACCCTAACACACACATCACCCTAACACATACACACAGCACCCAAACAGACAGCACCTTAACACACAGCACCTTAACACACACACACACACAGCACCCTAACAGACAGCACCCTAACACACACACACACACACACACACTATACTCCTCACAAATGCACACTACACCCTTCACACATACACACTACATCCTTCACACACACACACACACTGCACACCTCACACATACACAAAGCAGCCCCCAAACACACTGCACCACTCACACACACAATACTCACTTTGAGATGGGGCGTGCTTGTCATTGGGGGTGACAAAACCCACCCTATCTGGCCCCTCCCCCTTTTCAGTGGGCCGCTGTGAATAAAAAATGCCCGGGCCGATTTTTTTGCTCTGCTCTGTTTTCACAACCCTGGGGTTTCCCCTGGTGCATCCCCCCAGCTGGCCCTCGCGCTGTGCTCTCTGCCGGTTCCCTCCAGGCTCTACCGCCCCCACACTCTCCCCCTCATCTCCCAGCGGCTCCCCACGGCCTACGGCCGCTTACCGAGATGTTTTTGACTCGTGGCAGTACCGCGCAACTATCGTGCTGTAGGCCGCGCTTGATGTTTGCATGCGCTGCGGCCATTTTGTTGGAGCCGCGTCGGCCATTTTTTTTCACTCACCCTGTTGCCCTGCTGTCTACTGGCCATGTGGCCAGCCTTCCTTCTCACCTCTGGATGATGTTACTGCCCCTTCTTGCAGGGGACTGCATGCAGTGAGTTTTGTTATTCCACAAGCTTCCACTCTGGCCTTATGGAACATGAAGTCCCAGTGGCTGACATAATAAGTGATATGCTCTAAGCTCACTATATTGTTTACTGTGATACATACCTACACCTATCTAACCTGCCATAAACACACTTATACTCCTCAGGTGGGCTGACAGCATGCCTTACAGCCCTATCATTACAGGGGGTGACCCCCCCTCTACTTTACTGGGACACTGTCCCTGATTATACTGCTCTCTAATGGGCCATACTGCTGTGCAAGTTGAACTATTGTGGGTTGGGTGACTCCCTCCCTCTGACAACACTGATGGATCTTCGGTGTCCTATTATATTCATACTGAGGGTGACTCCCAACTGCTGTATACTCTGCCGGCCCCATGGTGTCCTATTATAATTATGCTGAGGGTGACCCCCTCCTGCTTACTGCATTGCTGGACCTGCCGTGTCCTGTTGTAATCATACTGAGGGTGAACCCCTCCTGCTGACTGCACTACCGTACTTTCAGTGTCCTGTTATTATCATACTGAGGGTGACCCCATCCTGCTTACTGTACTGCTGGACCTGCAGTGTCCTGTTATGTTCATTATGTGGGTGACCCCCTCCCGCTGACTGCACCTCGGTGTTTGCAGTGTCCTGTGACAATCATACTGAGGGTGACCCCCTCCTGCTTGCTGCACTGCTGGACCTGCAGTGTCCTGTTATGGTTATAATGAGGGTGACTCCCTCCTGCTGTCTGCACTGCTGGATCTGCAGTGCCTTGTTATATTCATAATACGGCTGCCCCTCCTGCCGACAGCACTGCTGTACCTACAGTGTCCTGTTATATCCATACTGAGGGTGCTGGTCTATACTGCATGGTATGCTTGTGCTTGTTGGGTGACCTCCTCTTGCACGCTGGGTTACCCCCAGCTGGCCGCACCAGGTACCACACTAACGGTGTTACCTCTATGGCAGTGATACAGTCATGGCTGACTGAGCAGATTTCCGCGCCCGGAAGGTCTCCAGGCCTAGCTTCGTGCCGCCTTGGTGGACTCATTGCCCTACATGGTGACGCTCTAATGGCCACCCTGGACTCTGCAGCCGGCACCTCAGGTGCTCGATGCTCCGACTCAGCGATTCCTGCTGCTCTGTGGATATGGACTCCGCACGTAATAGGCCTTGGAAGGGCCATGGTACTACCACCGATGAAGAGGGAGCTGCCTGACGAGTTGGACAAGATGGCCAGTTTTCATGAATAAGTCTGGAAAAGACCCCGCAGAGACCTGGAACAGGTTTTGCGCTTTGCCCAGGACTAACTGCTGGATGTCAGTGCACGTTGACACAGATGTCTCTCAGGGCGGATGAAGCTCTACAAAGTGGAACACCGGTGGATGCTAACTCTCCTTCGTGCAAAAACCGTGCTGCTGTTCTATATGCCATGTTGCGTTACCTGTTTATACTATGCTTGATATCGCTGCTTTGGTGTACTTAGCATATCTGTAATTAATTCAAAGAAACTGTGCAGTTTCTCTAAATGTCATTACCATATTTAACCACTTAAAACCGGAGGGCGTACTATTACGCCCTATTCTAAGCGGCTCTAAACACTGCAGGGCGTAATAGTACGCCCTACGTTTTTTTTTTTACTTACCCGGTCGCCAGCGATCCCACGTCAGCGATCGCGGTTGGGGGGACTCCCAGGGAATCCCCCACAGCAGATCCTGCCTCCTGCAGCCCCCCCCCCCCCGGCCATGTGAGAGTGAGGTCCTTGCGAAGACCTCACAATCACATGGCCAGGTTAGCTGCCTGCTGCATTGCCAGCAGGGGGACTACTTGTAATGACAGGTAGTCCCCCTGCTGGCTGGAAATCAAATAAAATAATGTTAAAATAAGTGTAAAAAAAAAATATATATATATACTTAGATCATATATATCATATATATGATCTAAGTATATATATATACACACATATACACACACACACATACACTGTCTAGGTGTATTTTACTATTAATATATATATATATATATATATATATATATATATATAATTATATATATATATTAATATCAAATTACACGTAGACTGATACTGATTAAATATATATAATATATAAAAAAATATATGTAAATTCGTTAAAAATATAATAAAAAAATAATTAAAAATAAATAATTAAAAAATATATAGATGTGTCTTATTTCGTTCTAACTGTATTGTGATATTAATATATATATATTTATATCAAAATACATGTAGAACGAAATAATATATATATATATATCTATATACATAAATATATACGTATATATCACTATATATATACCTATACATAAATAAACATCTTTTTAAAAAATTCTATATATATATATATACATAGAAAATCAAAAAAATTACCGGCACTCATGGGCTTCTTTCATCCGATTTATTTTAGGTGAATATAGTCAGGTCGACGTCTTAGCTCCCGATCGGAGCTTTCATCAGGACACCAAAGACATATTACATGACATGAAACAAACATATATAGGACATATGAACCATATTAACCAATAAACACTGACCTTATCAGCTGTGTTCTGTTCATTCTGATGTTCGGCGTGCACTCAGCGCTATTGCGCATGTCTGCCACCGGTGTGAACTTCCGCATCACGTGATCGGGAGGCCGGGTCTATGTCCTGGTAGCGTCACAGTATCTTAGCAACCGCTGATACATTCAGCTTAGGTTGCTACTATGTTTCCAGCCACCATCAGGAGAGCTCTCCCTTCTGGAATAGAGCCAGCCCCTCGGTGACATCAGGTTCTACCATTCCGATCGTTAGTGCTTGCCGAAAATCCTAATGAACTAAAGAACTATCAAAACATACATATTAATGTTAATCTCTGAGTCCAATCAATTATACATATCTACTAATTATATAATAAAAAACAATTATCCTCCGAAATAATTATTAGTAATCAAGAAGAATAATAATGACATAAATATGTGAACAATAAGGTGAAAACTTTGTGAATACACACAAGAAGTAAAAATAAATACTGGTGAAAACATGTGTCTATTATGTCAAAAGTAAATGCAAATCCATATGCATAACCATTAAGGTATTTATGTAATATATGAAAGGGAGAAATTACCCAACCCGGGTGTCTTACAATAAGGCAACCAGATGGGTAGAAGCCCAGTCCAATCTTAAGCTAAACGTAGCAAAAAAACAAAAAACTTTATTAAAGTCTATTAAAAGACTGGGTCAGGATAGTAATAGACAGAGTCCTATAAGGAGAACGATAGCTGCATAGGTAGTCAGCTTACAATAGGCTGATACAATTAGACAGGCCCCTTGCTTAAAGGTCGAGGCAGTATGCTAAGCCATGCAGCAATCCGGGAAACAAAACAGCAGTAGGGACAGGAGGGGGGAGAGAAAAAATAAAGTAAATAATCTCACACACAAATCCCCTAAAGTCCTGTGCTAGCCCTTATTCTCCTAAGTAACACCTTCGTGGGTGTTCTATTCTAAGACTAGACTAAGTCCATACAAACATAGCCCCAGTTAAATCACTAAACGAACATAAGTGCAAAAAGGTGCTGAAGTGCTCAAGTGAGTGAAGGCAGACTGAACCCGACGCGCGTTTCGGCGTAACCGTACGCCGTCATCAGGGGTATCTGAAGGGAGGCTGTCCCCGCGGTTTATTTAAACTGGTATCTCAATTAAGTCCACCTGGGTGTCTACCAATCCCGTGTGCTCGGATCATTAGCCGGCTGACGAATGGAACAAAGAGGGGGCGTGGCATGAATATGCCGTTAGTCCAGCCCCTCACGTGTTCGCCGACCAAAAAACAGAGACCTTAGACCGGGAGGATTTAACCCTTAGAGTGCCCAGTTGTTTCCACTGAAAATGTAAACTAAGTATCTTATTAAATCACTTAGATATAAATGTGTATAAACAGGAGCCAAGAGCTAGTTTGTAGTATAATTTACACGTATCCGTTATAGCCGGTTTTATAATAACCTGGCAACATAGGAACAGATACTGCATTATCACTAACAAATAACTATAGATTTCCTCCAAGTTTATATATTTAGTCTTAAATTGACAGGGGGTATAGTAGAGCACTCAGAAAAAGGGCACTCTAAGGGTTTATACACATTTATATCTAAGTGATTTAATAAGATACTTAGTTTACATTTTCAGTGGAAACAACTGGGCACTCTAAGGGTTAAATCCTCCCGGTCTAAGGTCTCTGTTTTTTGGTCGGCGAACACGTGAGGGGCTGGACTAACGGCATATTCATGCCACGCCCCCTCTTTGTTCCATTCGTCAGCCTGCTAATGATCCGAGCACACGGGATTGGTAGACACCCAGGTGGACTTAATTGAGATACCAGTTTAAATAAACCGCGGGGACAGCCTCCCTTCAGATACCCCTGATGACGGCGTACGGTTACGCCGAAACGCGCGTCGGGTTCAGTCTGCCTTCACTCACTTGAGCACTTCAGCACCTTTTTGCACTTATGTTCGTTTAGTGATTTAACTGGGGCTATGTTTGTATGGACTTAGTCTAGTCTTAGAATAGAACACCCACGAAGGTGTTACTTAGGAGAATAAGGGCTAGCACAGGACTTTAGGGGATTTGTGTGTGAGATTATTTACTTTATTTTTTCTCTCCCCCCTCCTGTCCCTACTGCTGTTTTGTTTCCCGGATTGCTGCATGGCTTAGCATACTGCCTCGACCTTTAAGCAAGGGGCCTGTCTAATTGTATCAGCCTATTGTAAGCTGACTACCTATGCAGCTATCGTTCTCCTTATAGGACTCTGTCTATTACTATCCTGACCCAGTCTTTTAATAGACTTTAATAAAGTTTTTTGTTTTTTTGCTACGTTTAGCTTAAGATTGGACTGGGCTTCTACCCATCTGGTTGCCTTATTGTAAGACACCCGGGTTGGGTAATTTCTCCCTTTCATGTTTGTAATTTCAGGGTTATGCCCTATTACCCAGTCTAGGTGACCGTCTCTCTTGGGGCACGGAAGTTGGGTTCGGAATTTTCTTCCCAGTCTTCTGGCCCCTAGAGACTTTTCATTTTTTCTCTATTTCATAATTTGGTGTTATTCACCTAAATGGTCACCAACATTACTATTTTGTCAGTTTCGATACCTTAAATATGGCTGGCTTTCTATCTAATAAGCCTAATGCTAGTACCTGGTGTGCGGACGTAGATTCTGTTTTCAGTACAGATAGCACTTTAGAAACACTGTCACCCCCTAATATTCATACTAGTTTTAACAAACTAACCAAACTCTTTAAACAGCAGATCAGGATAAGTTGGGAAGTCTCCACCCTTGAAAAATATACTGCCAAAAATATCATACCGAGAGGTTTAAGGGTTCAGACTTTCCCGTCTAGACAAGCTGAGACAGAAGAATTTTATAAGGAATGGGAGGAGGCAGCATCTAAATGCTCAAATACCTTCATGAATATCATCTGTAAATATGAGTCCATGAAACTAACCAATGTCCAACTTGAATTGGACAAAGAAATTGAGTTGGTCCAGGGATTCAAAACAGAACCACAATTTGAGTCACTGGAAATTAAACTTAAATCCAATTTGGACAAATTCTCTCATATAGTAAAAGTAAGGAAACACCAGAAATATATGAGAGACATAAAGGATTTTGAACAAGGTAGAATCTACCGCTCCTTTAAAAAGAGATCCAAAGTGGATTCTGATCAATTCAGTACATCCGAGTATGACTCAACAGACACGGAAACAGAAAAATCCCAAGGTTTTACCCCTAGAAATCCACCCAAAAGCATACTAAAGAAAGGGGTGGATTTTTTAGGGTTAAGACAAGCGGACCTAACTCAGGGCCCGCACACCAGGTACCGAGGCAGAGGTCAGAGACGACGCAGGGAATAAAAGAGTCTTCTCTGCGTATCATTAACCTCTCCAATACCATCCTTAGCACAACCGAACTTAGCATACTGGAAAAGGGACTATCATTTGTTCCCGTCCCAACATTCAGTAAGTTCACCTGGACTAAGGATGTTAATTTGTTCGTAAGGAAGTTGGCTTTATTCAAATACCATGCAGTACAAAAAGAAATCAAGGCACAAAGTCTGGGCCTCTTACCTAAAGACCTAGAGTGCCTCGATACTCTCGTTGAATTGCTCAATTCTGGGGAGGGCTCCATACATCATGACATCCCATATACTAACTTAAAACCCAAGAGTAAGTTCACTCCACACTTTCAAGACTATAAAAACCTTGAGGTATTTCTTGAAATGATAACCAGGGAAATTGAAAATATAAACGTGGCAGATTTTGACTTATCTCCCAGTGGTAATCTTAGCTCACAGGAAGCATTAGCTCTTAAAAAACTACAGAGCTATACGAATCTGATCTTTAAACCCTCGGATAAGGGGGGGAATGTGGTGGTACTGAATAAAGACCACTACATTCAAATCGCAGAAAGATTACTATCTGATGAAAGCACTTATCGTGTACTTGCCAAAGACCCTACGCAACAATACCAAAGTGAGTTAAAAAACCTACTTACAAAAGCAGTCAACCAACAACTTATCAATTTGGACGAGTTTGGGTTTATGTGCACTAAACAGCCAGTTTATCTACTTTTTACTGTCTGCCTAAAGTGCACAAATCACTAACAGACCCAACCGGTAGACCTATTGTCTCCGGCTGTGACAACTTGACACAGAATGCTAGCATTTATATTGATAAAATTCTATCTCCAGTAGTGCAGAAACTACCCTCTTTTCTTAGAGATACGAAACAAATGCTAAATTTACTAACTAATCTCGTCCTACCACCAAACGCTACTCTATGCAGCCTAGACGTGGAGGCCCTATATAGCTCAATTCCCCACAACCTTGGTATTAAACACACCCGCGAAATGTTGAAACTTGAAACTGACCTACCCGAGCACTATGTGAATTTCGTAACTGAACTACTTGAATTTATTTTAACCCGTAATGTCTTCTTGTTTAATGGCAAAATCTTCCACCAGACCACTGGCACAGCTATGGGGACGTCTTGTGCGCCCTCATATGCCAATCTACATCTCGGCTGGTGGGAGGGATGCATTAAGCTAGACCCAGTTTTGAAACCTTACATCGATCAGATTTTTTTTGTGTCAATCTGTTTTTATTGAGGTAACGTTTATCAGAAATTCCGTAAGCATACGGTGTGTAAAACAATACAAGAGTACAGTACATACATGAGTAACAATATTTTTCAAAGGTAGACTTTGCTTAAGAAAGGTGAGTTCCGTCTGATTGCTAGTTAATACCCGTGGGGAAGGGAATTTGATAGTCCTGTGGATTAGTAAGAATGGGCCATTGTGGCCGGGCGGCTTTCCCCTTTAGGGTCAGCGGACCATCTGGTGCGGTTATGGCTGGGTGTTGGCCATCCTTGTGTCACTGCCTAGTACCCTGAAGTACCCTCCTTGTGTTCAACCGTTATCAGTTAGGGTCTGTCTATAGTGGGTGTTGTGTTGGGCTCCCGTGCCCTCTTAGTGAGTTTTGGGTCAGTTCCCTTAATTAGGTGTGGGTAAGTATAGATGTTCAGCAACCCGGTGGCATTGTGTCATCGCGTATTTGTACGCCGCCCCTCGGCTTGTGTGCCGGGAAGGGCGAAGGCCTGCTTTGCCGGGCTAAGTCTGTCTGTGGCGGTCATTGTGGGTGTAGATGTATGTTGTGTGTGTGTGTACGCGGCTGAGTGTTGTGGCTGTCTATGTGTAGTTTGGCGAAAGCCGGTTTATCCTATGCATCTCGAACTAGGTACGAGTATCGAAATATACAGGAGAGAAAGAATGAAGGACAGAAAAAGAGGAAAAGAGAGAAAAAATAAAAAGAAATAAATAATAAAAGTAAAATAAAAAAGGGGGGGTGGGGGGGAAGGTAGGGGAGGGAGGGACTGTGAGGTGGGGGGGACATGGTGTGTAAGCTGCGTGGTCCATCCTCCCCGCGGTGGTGCAGGGTCTGTGTGGCCCTCAAGCCTTGGATCGGGTCATCGAACTCGTGCGGGGGCTCAGATCTCTGGGGACTCAAGCTACGCCTCTAGAGATGTATAGTCTCCATGGGTACCATGTCAAGGCGCACTTATCCGAGCGCTCTCGCAGGGAGGCAGTCAACGATTCCATGTCGTAGATACTCTCCACCCTATCTATCCATTGCCTGAACGTGGGTACCGAGGTGCCCTTCCAGTATAGGGGTATGAGCGTTTTCGCGGCGTTAAGCAAGTGGATGGTCAGGGAATTTTTGTATGCCTGCATGGGAATAGGTGTGTGGTGCAGGAGCATTGGTAGCGGCTGTAGGGGAACGTCATCGCCCGTGATCTCTTTGATCTTGGCCTTGATCATCTGCCAGTAAGGTTTGATACGGGAGCACGACCACCAGATATGTAAGCTAGTGCCCCTTTCGGTGCCACATCTCCAGCATTCGCCAGCGTCCGACCCGTATATGTGTCTGAGAGAGTCTGGTGTTCTGTACCATCGTGTTAACAGTTTGTATCCGGTTTCTTGAAACTTCGAGCTGATTGAACATTTATGGGTGAGGAGGAATATTTTGTTCCATTCTTCTTCAGTTAGCTGGGCTCCGGTCTCTCTCTCCCATTTGCTCGTGAAACCCAGAGGGAGGTTATCTCCTGACCTCTGGATCATAGCGTATAGGAGCGAAACCCCGTGGTCTATATGCCGTCTGTCCGTGCACAGTCGTTCGAATTCCGTGAGTTGGCGTTGGAGTTGCGTTCGCCCCTGTTGTTTGGCATAGTACGTCCTAACTTGGTGGTAGTGGAATTTGTCTAGTTGAGTAGGTTGTCGTTCCTCCATCAGGGCCTCGAGTGGTAGGAGCGTTCCCCCCGGACTCCACTGGCGCATATAGAACCAGTCTGTCTGTCGGAAGTTGTGTAGGGCGGACGGTTGTAGGCCCCCCGCCAGTCCTGGGTTGTGAGTAATGGGTGTAAGCGGGCTTGGGGAAGTGGTGAGTTGATGGGCATACCGCTGTCCGCACCAAACCCTGAGGGTGGCGTCTATCATCGGGTTCTTAGTTTGGAGATCCGAGAAGGTGGAGCCCCCGAGCCAGAGCCTAGATGGGATGGTGCCCCGGGACTGTTGTATTTCCATGGATACCCATCGTTTGGTGGTGGGACACGCGTGCCAGTCCACTATTCGGTGCAGGTGCGTGGCCCTGTAGTACGTGAGCACTAAAGGAAGCCCCACCCCTCCGGCCGTCTTCGGTCTCTCCAGGATCGACCTGCGAATGCGCGGCTGTCTCTGGTTCCAGACAAACCTGCGGATAGCTGTGGACACTGATTTGAAAAACGTCTGGGGGATGCTGGAGGGCAGCGCGGCAAAGAGATACAGCAGCCTAGGAAGGACATTCATTTTGACCGCATTAATGCGGCCAAACCAGGAGATGTATTTCTGTGTCCATCGCTGGAGGTCCCGTTGGACGGTCGCGAGGATAGGGAGAAAGTTCAACCTGTAGATCTGCGTCAGGTCAGCTGGGAGCCAGGTACCCAGGTAACGTATCTTTGTAGCGCACCATGAAAAGGCGAACTGAGTACTGAGCTGGCGGACATGCTCCTCCTCCTGCATTATCGGCATAGCTTCGGATTTTTCCACGTTTAGTTTCAGGTTGGATACCTGTTGATAGGTTTGAAATGCCTGTAGCAGGTTGGGCATGGAGATCCTAGGTTGTTCCAGGAAGAAGAGCATGTCGTCGGCATAGGCCGCCACTCTGTGCTCCTCAGCCCCCACCCTCACCCCCGTTATACCCCCGTCCTGTCTGACCGCCTCCAGGAATGGTTCTAGAGTGAGGGCAAACAGGAGGGGGGACAAGGGGCAACCCTGGCGAGTCCCATTGCATATCGGGAAAGACTGCGTCAGGGCTCCATTGATACGGATCCTGGCCGTCGGTGTGGTGTAAAGTGCTAACACCCATGTTCGCATGTGGTGTCCAAATCCCATGTGACTAAGTGTTTCGTCCAGGTAGACCCAATCCACCCTGTCGAACGCCTTTTCGGCGTCCGTGGAGAGGAGGACTGTGTCGCGTCCCGAGGTCCTCGCGCTATGTATGACGTTTAAGGCCCGTATCGTGTCGTCCCTAGCTTCTCGTCCTGGGATAAAGCCCACCTGATCTGGATGTATGAGATCCGGCAGGATCCGTGATATCCTCCGGGATAAGGCCTTTGTGAATAGCTTCAGGTCTGCATTTAGTAGGGAGATTGGTCTATAGCTCGAGCAATTGGAGGGGTCCTTTCCCTCTTTGGGTATGACCGTGACTGTAGCTGCTAAGGAGTCCGTGGGGAATCGTCCCCCTTCTTGTATGGAGTTTAAGCCCCTCAGGAGGCGGGGCAGTAGGTTGTCTTGGAATGTTCGAAGGTAGGCTATAGGAAGGCCGTCTGGGCCTGGTGCTCTGTGTGGTTTGGAGCATTTCATGGCAGCGGTCAGTTCCTCCAGTGTCAGGGGTTCGTCGAGTTCCTCAGCTAGTTCTGGAGTGAGTGTGCGGGACACGTGTCGCGTTAGGTATTCTGAAACTCTCCTGCGGTGGTTTTGGGCTGCAATCCCTTGTGTGAGCTTGGATTGGTTATATAGGTCCATATAGTAGGTCCTGAAGGCGGCCATAATGCCTTCAGGCATTCTGGTACTGTGACCGGGGCGTGTGTGTATCTGGTGGATATGTTGGGTTCTACGTTTCTCTCGGAGCACTTGTGCGAGAAGTCGGCCGCTCTTATTTGAGTGTTCATAGAAGTGTCTGGTGGATTTCCGCATGGTGTGTAGTAAGCCCTGAGATAGGTGGTCTCGGAGTGCTCTGCGTGCCTCTGTAAGCCGTAGGTATGTGTCGTCTTCTAGGGTCCGTTTATGGGCGTTTTCTAGGTCGGCAATCTGTGTTGTTAGTTCTAAGATGTGACGGGCTCTGTCCTTCTTGCGTTGCGTGCTGATGGATAGGAAGTGACCTCGAATAACGCATTTATGTGCTTCCCATAGCGTCAGTGGCGGCATGTCGGGAGTGTCGTTGTTGTCAAAGTATTGTGTGATAGCCTGTAGTGCTGTGGTGCGAGTCTCCAGTTCGGTCAGTAGAGTTTCATTAAGTTTCCATTGGCGCTCGGCGGGTTTAAATAGCGGGGAGCTCAATATCACCGATATCGGGGCATGGTCCGAATGGTTTATAATCCCTATATCCGCATCTTGGAGTAGAGCTAAACTTTCTTGGGGCATAAATACATAGTCTATCCGACTGTAACGTTTGTGTACTGATGAGTAATATGAGAAATCTTTATCGTCCGGGTGGGCCACTCTCCAACAGTCGACCAGTCCCATTCCGTGCAGGGCTCGTCTTATTGAGCGTAGGCAGTGCGCTGGAATAGTGCTGGTCCCCCTGGAGGAGTCAACTCTCGGGTCCAGAGGAACATTGAGGTCCCCCGCCACTATGAGCAGGCCGGACCTGAATTTTTCTAATTTGGCTAGCGTTTTGGCTAGGAAGACATGCTGTCTGGTGTTAGGGCTGTATATACACGCGAATGTGTAGGTTTGGTGGGCAATGGTACCTTTCAGGAAGATATACCTCCCTCCAGGGTCCGACATCGTGTCTGTATGTTGGAATGGAACGGAGCTAGCAAAAAGAATCGCCACCCCTGTTTTCTTAGAGTCTGGGTGGTTGGCATAGAACCCCTGCGGGAAGCGACTGTTCTCCACCTTTGGCGAGTCTTGGCCCCTAAAGTGCGTCTCCTGCAAGAGCGCAACGGACGCTTTTTCCGCCCAGAGCTGGCGAAGAAGTTGGGACCGTTTCTCCGGTAGGTTTAGCCCCCGTACGTTGTTGGACCATACTTTAAGTTGTGCGGGGGTGAATCGTCCCATGTCTCTCTGGCGTGAGTCTCCCCCTCCGGGCCCTGTTGGGTGAGGCATGGAGCAGCAGCCCACACGTGGATTAGGAGAGGAAGGTGGGAGGGGAAGACGGGAGGGAGAGAGAGAAAGAGGAGGAGGAGAGTGAGATGAGAAGAAGAGAAAAAAAAAAAAAAAAAAAAAGGGAAAAGTGAGCAACAATGAGCCTCGGTCGGATGGAGTCGTTCGGTAGCTGCTCTTCTGCAGTCCTGCCGAACTCCGACCAAAATATATACAGTGGGTCTGTTGCGTGGGGTGCGAGAAAGGTCACCTACGGTGTCTGTCGCACGAACGTGAGTGTTGAGTGTGTGGCTGTCCCCAGGGGCTCCCAACCCGCCGGTCGCAGCTATGTGATGAGTGTCGTAGTCTTCCCGTTATACCTCAGAGTATGGGGTGTCCCGGTCAGTTTGTCCGCGTCATCGTCACTCTATGTCTCTGGCCTGTCTCTCGTGGTATGTGGGCGGACCCTCTACTGTTTCTCTGGCCTATCCCCTGTTAGCAGCCCCCTGCCTCTCTACTAAATGGCTCGCCTGTGACCTCTACTCCCTAGGTCCTCCTCCCCTCTGGCCCGTCTGTCAGTCAATCTAGTCAAGCTAGGTCCTGTGTAGGCCGCAGTCCCCATAACTCTCGTGGTCCAGGTCAAGTCTGGGCATCCAGCTTTATAAGTGACGGTTTGCAGTGGTGAATAAACAACTGAACCAAACAACCAGTAAAACAATTTAACCAATTGTAGCGTGCCTCCTGGGCATAAGTTTGTGCTCCCTCTCGGAGCCTCCCGGGACGCGGACTTCCCACCCCTCTCCAGCCCCCCACCCTAGCAAGGGTGGGGGAGAGGCTAAAGTGCCCTTGGGCCGTGAGGGGTGTGACGGGCGCATAACCATCTCTCCCTCCCCTCTCTCCCCTGCCATCCTGGCAGGTCACGGGCCCCCCCTCCCCAACCAACCCCCGATCTTTAAGGCCGCCTGCCAGCAAGCAATCCGTGAACCCATCTATCCCCCGTAGACCTTCAGCCCCCAGGGGACAGGTCATCAACAGCTAGCTGTAAACTCTGAGGCAGTCCGGGTGATCCCCGCAAGTTCCCAAAAACATCTCCCCATGGCTGCCCTCCTCCCGGGTTTTCGGAGATTGACCTCTTCTGCTATATGAGCCCAGGCCCCCGGGAAGTGGTCACCACCTACCCCTACTGGGGACGAGGCCCACCCTTGGGATCCATCGGTCTGCTGTGAGCTGGGGAGTGTGAGCCCGACCCCCGAGCCCCCCTCCCAAACAAGCTCATACCCCCCTGGGACTGCTTGAGGCATTGGTGGCCTACCCTTCCTTGCCTCTCTCTGTATGCTTCCCCTTCTCGGCCCATACCCCACCCAATTTGTGACTTCCAGGGGGTAAGGGAGTGTTCGTGCAGCGTTGGGGACCCTTGGCCTGGGGGGATCACAGTACATACCCAGGTCGATAAGTCTCAGTGTCTCTGTGTGCAAACGCATTCCCCGGGAAGTTGGGTCACTTGCGGTATTCCGGTGTGATGGTCACAGGGGCCCCAGTCCGGCAGGAGCGCTCCGATGGGACCCGCGCCCGGGGAACCCCCACCTTCTACTCCTCGGAAGCATTGGGGCCACCTCGGCGCGTAGAAGAGCTAGGCGGATCCCCTTCAGCAAGGTTGTCAGCCGGGACAGTAGGGCCCGCGGGCCTAGCTGGCGTGTTGTCAAGAATCCAGTTAGGGATAGGAATCTCTGGGAGGCCCGCAGCGCGCAGGAATCGGGGAATGTCATTGGGCCATCTTACAGTGAGCCAGTGGTTGTCTATTCTTGCTTGCAGACTGAAAGGGAATCCCCATTTGTACGGGATCCGCTTCTGCTGTAGGAGGCCGGTGAGTGGCCGTAGCGCCCTTCGGGCATCGAGGGTCAGGGTGGAGAGGTCGTGGAACAGAGATACTTGAGAGTCCATGAATCTAATGGAGCGACTAGCCCTGGCAGCTCTCATAATAGTCTCCTTTAACTGGAAAGATTGCAGGCAGCAGATCAAGTCTCTGGGTAATCCGTCCCTCCTCGGTGCTCTGAGAGCTCTATGGGCCCTTTCCAGGCAAAAGTCTGACGGTGCTTCTTCCCCCAGGAGTTGTGTGAACAGGCCCTCTAAAAGTTCCTTTGGGGATTCCCCATCGGATTCCGGCAGGCCTCTAACGCGGATGTTGTTGCGCCGGCCGCGGTTTTCGAGGTCTTCTACCTGGCGTCTTAGTTCTAGGAGGAGGTTACCCTGTCGTGAGGTTGCCATGTCGGTGGCCTGTTGGTGGTGGTCAGCTTGCATGCGTTGGACCTCCAGGTCATCCACCCTGTGTTCCAGTGTGGTCAGGTCTCTCCGAACCGCCGTTATTTCTTCCCTAATAGCCGTGCGGAGTTCGGCTACCAGCTCCCTCTTGTCCTGTCTGGTAAGCATATTTGCCGATATGGATGCCAGTTCTGCGGACATTCGCGTGAAGGCGTCTCTCTGTGGGGAGTCTTGTGTAGGGCTCGCCCGGCTGCTCGATCCTGGGGACGCGGGCGCCATTTTGTCAGGGCCTCGAGCTCCGGTTATGCCTTGTGGGGTGGAAAGATATTCATCCATCGGCCCGGATTGCTGGCTCATGGTGGTCTGTCGTTGACCAGGGGTAGCCCCCCTTTTCGGTTTGCCCATATAGACGGGGACAATTGCTATGTTTAATGGGCTTTGGCGGGTTGGGGCCTAGGAGCTCTCACTGCCTGTGTCCTACTCCATCGGCAGCCTAGCCACGCCCCTCTCGATCAGATTTTTTACTGGAAAAGATACATCGATGATGTGTTTCTGATATGGTTAGACACATCAGATAAATTCAAGGAATTCGTACATTTGCTGAATAATAACGAGTTCAATCTACGCTTCACTAGTGAAGTGGGAGGTCAAAAGCTTTGTTTTCTGGACCTAACGCTACAGGTGTCTGGGGGCAAAATTGATACAACCTTATTTAGGAAAAAGACGGCTTCCAATAACCTTCTATGTTGGACCAGTCATCACCCCACACCGCTTAAGTCCGGAATCCCCATAGGTCAATACCTGAGACTTCGCCGGAATTGTTCAACAATGGAAGAATTCAAACTTAAGGCGAATGAATTACGACATATGTATAAGACCAAGGGCTACCCAAATAAGGTTCTAAAAAGAGCTTACCTCAGAGCTATCCAGACTGAACGTGAAACACTGATCACAGATGTGAGTCGAAAGACTGAGCAGAACACAATACGCTGCATTGGTACGTTTGATGCAGGATGGGATACTATGTCAAATCTTTTTAGAAAATTCTGGCCCATCCTCAAGTCTGATAAGCATCTAAAAGAAATCCTGCCACCTTTCCCTTCGATCACAGCAAGAAGAGGCAGGAACTTGAGAGATATTTTAGCACCTAGTCATCTCTCAACAACTTCCCCCTCTGGCTACTTCCAAAAATACTTACCTATGGGTACATTTCAATGCGGTCACTGCAGTGCATGCCCATTCATTAGTAGACAATCCAAGACAATCCCTGACATGGGTGACTCAAAGATGTTCAAACCTCGTTCCTTTTTTAATTGTCATACAACAGGAGTAATTTACTTGCTGATTTGCTCCTGTGGTCTTAAGTATGTGGGAAAGACCTTTCGCCATTTCAGACTTAGGATACGCGAACACGTCAACTCAGTTAGGCGACATCTGGAGACGCCTGTCTCAAGACACCTACACCAACACCATAACCACTCCTCAGCGGGTATTCGATTTATGGGTCTTGAGCATATACCACAACCCCCAAGGAAAGGGAACTGGGATCTGAGACTTAGACAGAGAGAAGCTTTCTGGATCTATCATCTTAAAACACGTTCACCTATGGGGCTGAATGAGGGCTTCTCTTACTCTCCATTCATTTAAAGTACTGCCGTATTCTGATAAACAATGTTATCTTAATAACAAGCTTGTATATATGTATATATTTCTTTATTATTTCTATTTTTGGCACCTCCAGGCTACCCCCAAATTATA